>NC_134700.1:104005999-104305999 GCF_043290135.1 Rhipicephalus microplus
CTGAGGAGTATTACGCTCGCTAAAAGTTGCATAGTAGGGCAGTGCGCGTTGAAACGGATGAAAGAAAAGGGGGCTTTTCAAAGAAAACTGATCAGTGGAAATCCACTCTACACCGTAATTTCAGGAAGGACCCGTTTCTTACGAAGGACACTGTAGGAGAAGAGTAAACGGAAGCGGAGAAATCCAGTGAGGTTCCTAAACAGCGCACTGATACCGCACGAACGTTTGAATCACGGAAGCCGCTAATCTGCTACAACTGCAAAAAAGAAGGGCACATCCCGATAAACTGTAAGCAAACGTTTGCTTTTGCAGCAATCCGAGAATCGGAAAAGAACATGCCGTTGTTAGAGCCGTATCTCCCAGAAATTAGTGTCAATGGGAAAACGTGTCGAGCACTTCGAGACTCAGCGGCATTCATAGACATCCATCCTGCGTTGGTGTATCCAGATGACTTTACAGGAGAATGCGCGTGGATCAGACAAGTCGCCGAGGAGCAGAGTGCTTGCTTACCAATCGCTACGGTTGTCATTGAAGGCTCGTATGGTAAGCTTCCCCCCGAATCGGCTGTGTCTGCCACGCTTCCCGATCGTTTTCCTTATCTTTTCTCTAACGATTTAGAGCAGCTTCTCAAAGAGCAGGGTAAATCGTTCTTCCCCAACTTAGCGTACATGGCCCTCACGTGATCGCAAGTGCGGAAGCTTTCGCAGGAGCTTGATCTTGTTCAATGCTGTGAACCTTCAAGTGACCTTGGTGGCGAGTCTACGGAACCTCATACACGAAATTCTCCGTGTGAGTCATTTGAGCAGTCACTCGTGCGGCCCGTCGCCGAAGCGACAGGCGCGGTCTCTGTCTGCGGAGGAGACGACATGGCGCCATTGAGTCAGAGCGAGAGGGGTGCAACGCTCTCGCTTGTAGCGGAAAGTTTGAGTGAGCTGTCGAGGGTTGATCGAGAAACGCTCATTCGAGAGCAGCGTGAGGACCTCTCGATTAAAGCTCCAATGAAAAGCGTAAACTTGAGAAAAAAGAAAAAGAATGTGTTCTTTTTTAAGAAAGCAGGGCTCCTGTATCGGAGCTACACAAATGATCAAGGTCGCAAGTATGAGCAGCTATTGGTGCCACAAAAGTATCGTCGCCAACTATTGGAACTGGCGCATGAAAACGCGTGGGCAGGGCATCTCGGCATAAAAAAGACCAAGGCTAGAGTTTCCCTTGAATTTTATTGGGCGAAATGCTGGAAGAATATCGAAGACTTTGTACGCTCATGCGACAATTGTGAGAGAAAGGGGAAATCTACGGACAAGTGGAAGGAACCCATGAAGCTTGTGGCAATTATCACAGAACCTTTTCGGCGCCTAGTAGTTGATATCGTCGGGCTATTGCCAGAGTCAATGCAAGGTTGTCGGTACATCCTGACGGCCCTCTTTGCAGCAACAAAATTTCCGGAAGCGATACCACTTAAGGATCTCAATTTCCCTAATGTCAAGGATGCACTCCTATCTATATTTGCACGCGTCGGACTTCCTTGTGAAATCCAATGCTACAATGGTAGTGTCTTCACCAGCCGCCTTACCTATACCTTTTTGGATAAATGTGGAGTAAAAGTAGTGCACAGCTAGATCCAATACCCGCAATCTAATCTGGTGGAGCGTATGCATTCCGTTCTGAAAGGGATACTGAGAGCTCTTTGCTACGAGCACAGATGTGACTGGGAAGCGTGTATTCCTCCCGCTATGTTCGCTTTGAGATCAGCTCCTCATGAGAGCACTGGTTTTAGCCCTGCAGAGCTTGTGTATGGCAGGAGTTTGAGAACACCATTGCGAATGCTACGTGAGTCCTGGGGGGATTCGATGAGGACCCTAATGTAGTTGCGTATGTTCTATACCTCCTTCAGATGCTTGGAAAAACAAAAAATCTTGTGGAAAGCCACATGAAGGCTGCACAAGTGTTGTCGAAGGAGTACTACGACGAATCGGCGAATAAGCGCACCTTTGAAGTAGGTAGTCAGGTAATGCCGCTGCAGCCGTCCAAAAAAAAAAAAAAGAGCTTGAGGTTCACGGGGAAGGGCCCGCCAAAGTAATATCGAAGCTTTGGGATACCAATTATTAAGTGAAATGAGGAAAGTGGCCGAACAAAATTTACCACAGTAACTTGATGAAACCATACGTTATGACAATGAGAATAACTTTATTTTCGCATCAATACAATGAATGATACGACGGGGCGGGCGGAAAAAGCTATATATTATGGTACTCTGTTTCCCCCATGTTTCTGATGATACTTGCACATACACTCAGGGTATTGCTTAACATCGAATTTTCATGTCTTGTAATCTTTATTATTTTGATGTTACTATGTTTGCTCTTGTTTACAGTTTATTATTTTTGTACCCCACTCCCCTCTCTAAAGCTATGTGCGACTGAGGGTAAAATAAATGAAATGAAATGATATACGTTGAACGTCAAGCGTCGCAAATCTGCTTTTGAATGCTTCAGAGGGAGAGATAGCAAAAATTTTGACCTCTAGTGATGTACTCGAAAGGGGATTGGAGGTAATCTTGAAGCAGTTGAACCTAGCGCCTAGGTTAAGGGAAGTACAGAAAGAGGACCTGAGAAGGATTGTTTCCGAGTTTGAAGACGTGATTTCGGACTGTCCCTGAAGCACCACGGTGATTGAACACGATATCGAGCTAACTTGCGAGGAGCCAATCCGTAACAAGCCGTATCGATGTTCCCCTGTGCAAAAGCAGATCATGAAAAAGGAGATCGATAAAATGCTGAAGTTGGGAGTCATAGCACCGGAAGAGAGTGACTATACATCCCCTCAAATATTGGTTCAAGTGCTGGGAAAAGATCCAAGGCCATGTATCAATTATCGGCGTCTTAACGTCATAACTTGAGACCAAACTTACCCGATACAAACCTAGAGAAGAGGGTAAAAACTGTGTCACAGTCTAGCTATATTTCCACGTTAGACCTCGTGCGAGGGTATTGGCAAGTCCCCCTTACGGAGCGTGCTAGCCACTATGCCGCATTCGTTTCTCCATTTGGAACGTATCGTCCACTTAAGCTGAGCTTTGGATTGAAAAATGCGCCCTTTTGTTTTTCAGGCCTAATGAACCGCGTTCTTGAAGGCCTCTCTGAGTTCGCTCTGTCGTATCTTGACGATGTCGCCATCTTCTCAGACAACTGGGAAGAACACGTCGAGAATTTACGAGTCGTGCTGAACAGGTTGAAAGAAGCTGGTCTTACCGTGAAACCTACTAAATGTCAGGGTGTGGCAAGGTGCCTTACCTGGGACACGTTGTGAGGCGTGGGCAGCGTAGACCCTCAGAACACAAGGTAGCCGCCATCGTGAACTATCAACGACCAACCACAATATCTGAGATAATGGCATTTTTGCGCCTAGCTGGATACTATCAGCATTTCGTGCAAAACTGCTCTAGCATTGCCTGCCCTCTAACTGACGCACTTCGAAAGTCCGAGCCGGTTAAAGTAGTATGGGACTCAGAAAAGGAGAATGCATTTCGCCAGCTGAAGCAGGCTCTAAGCAAAAGGCCCGTTCTCATGGCACCCGATTTCTGTAAGATACTTGTGATTCAATGTGACGCGAGTGATGAGGGCATGGGAGCTATATTGTGCCAGAAAGACAGTGCTGGTAACGAAATGCCAGTTTTTTTATTTAGGACGAAAACTCAGCTGCAGGGAAGAGGCACACAGTACCTCTGAAAAAGAATGCGCTTGCCTCGTTTGTGCCGTTCAAAAGCTAGTCTGTTATGTCTCCGGTTGGAGGTTTGTGGTCGAAACGGACCGCTGTCCACTAACCTGGTTAAATACTTGTCGCCTAAATGTGGCCAGTTACTGAGGTGGAGCATGATACTCCAACAGCACGAGTTTAATGTTCGCTACAAAAAACGAAAGCTAAACGCTAATGCAGACGCATTGAGCCGTGCGTTTTGGTAAGTACCTTCTCCACCTTTCGGTTTCTCGCTGGTGATTCGGGGCAAAATGTTATCTTCATCACGGCCTTAGCTGAGCGCTCTCGTCCAGAGTGATCCAAGGGGCCAACTTTATGTTGTATTTTATTTCATTACGTTGTTGTACGTGTCAAAATTTGAGTTCTCATTTTAAGAGTCTTGTGTCCCACATGTGCTTCTTGATGTAGAGGGAACGAAATCCCGATAGACACGTAGCTAGGTAAATGTCGGGTTATATTTTGTCTGGTGTTCTGTCGGGTGACCGAGGGCACTTCCTTGTGTCGTGTGTTGTCTGTTGTCGAACCAGTCTTGAAAGGTTGCAGAACCATCGACAAGTGCTGAAACCGAAAATCGTCAGAAGAGACGAGTGAGGCTGGCCGACAAGTTGTGGTGACAAGCCAGTGGAGCTGGGATTTGTCCGAACTAAGCCTAGAGCTACATTCTCCACATGCCCTGGAGGAAAACCTGGAGGAACCTGGTGAACGAGCGCGCCCGACATCCGAGCCACGTGGAAGCAGCTCGTCTTTCCGGCACATTGTCTGGCGGTGGAGGTGCTGTTACGCCTGGGAATCCACAGCGAACGTCAATACCTCTCCAAAGGCAATCTGTGCCAAGGCCTACGATCGAACCCACCCGACGCGATCAACTCAACGACGTCATCAAGCTGCGGCGCTGGTCTGTCACGACAAGCACAGCGAGCTCCCTCAGCCCACGAGCCCGTTGAAGCAATCAACGCCTTCCAATCTGGCGAGTCTTACGCAACGCGTGGCAACGTCGCTCGTCCTTGGCTGCAACCATGCGCATCAGCTCCGGATTTATGAGCATGACGCAGCCCAGCAGCGAGCCCCATTGGAAGATTCTGATATGACGGCCAGCGGCGCTGGTTCAACGTTGCTGACTCAAAAGATCCACCCGGTGCCTATAAAAAATCCCTGCGGCGCGTCGCCAGCAGTTGACCTTTGAGTCAGAGAGAAGCCGACGGATGCGTGCGAGAGAAGACGCCTCGGCTCTTCGAGTCCCTAAGCTGTCGGCCCCAGTGCCGAATTTGTAATGCCTCTATTTCTATGCTGTGCATTAACCTTGCCTTAACTCACCGTCGTCTCGTCCGCTCGTCTATCAGCTCTGCGCAGAAGCAGTCGCGAGCTCGGTTACACACGCTATATATACCAAATGGCTGGTGACCTTGGCAGTGGAGCTCGGAGAAGCCGCGCCTTCGGAACCGTGTCGGCGGCGCGCTTCGTAACGGTGCCATGCTTCAATATGAGCACAGACACAAGCAGACGAAAATCAACACACTGGTTACATAGAAATTGAATACAAGTTGCTTGATTGATTGATTTGTGGGGTTTAACGCCCCAAAACCACCATATGATTATGAGATAGGCCGTAGTGGATGGCTCCAGAAATTTATACATCGTTGTATTCTTCAATGTGCACCCAAATCTGAGCCCACGAGCCTGCAACATTTCCACCTCAATCGAAAATGCAGCCGCCGCAGCCGGGTTTCGATCCCGCAGCCTGCGGATCAGCAGCCGAGTATCTTAGCCACAGACCAACGCGGCGGGGCGAAGCTACTTGCATGTGTACATAGTTATGAATTTGCTCTGTCGCGATGGTAGCGGTGGCGAAGAGCGGCGAGCCGTCGAGCGGACTTCGCTGAAGCCTTAGCCCGAAGGCGAAACAGGGAGGCAATTCGTTTCGAAAACAGCAACAAAAGTAGCGTTTACTGTAGCAGGTTGTCGCTTGTACAGAGCCGGCCAGCACGACAACGTCGGCTGGGGCAAAATCTCCTAACATGGGGCCGGCTCGGCCTTAAATAGCGTCTTTGGTCCATTCTCTCAGACCAGTTCTCGGGCTCGGAGGGGGAGACGTAGCCATACCCGGAACTGCAAAGTGGTTCGGCGGAGGAAACTACGTTATCCCCGGACTGCACGGTTCTCCTGCACAGAAGGCGGCGCTGGGAGGGGGGGGGGAGACAGTTCGTCGAAACAGGGCTCGATCTTGTGAGATGTGCTCCCGAACGAGGAACATGTCTGTGGCACAACAGCACCCCCGCCGCCAGACAATGCATCCGGAGTTTTGAGCCGTCAGCGCGGCTCGGAAGGAGGGATGCTCGTTGACCATCGGTAGCCGTTCCGCTCTCTCCGCCCGTTGAGACTTCCATAGGCCTGCAGATGTTCACTGGAACGACGGAGCCGAACACAAAGGCGAACCACTCCGGCCAAAGCAAGCACCCTCCAAATGCTGATCAAATCGCCAGACCAGCAGAAACGAAAATATTTCCTCGATATTTAACTGAGCTAAAAAATAGCATCACGAGCAATGTATCTGAGGAGCAATACATAATGTGGACACTCCTTTAGAGTGCATGACACTGCTAAACCAAACAGAATTTTTTTTTTCGTGAGCGATTCTCGATTGTGACCCGGGCAGATTAGGGACGATCGAAGCTGCTGAGGTTAACTCAATTTGGCCCCGAATCTACAATTTAGAATACCAAGAGTTTTCGAATCACGCACATTTGCGTCGCCTGCAAGCATAAGACTGTTAAACATAACAAACTTCGTCATCCTACAAGCAATCATTCAATGCGCGCCGCCAACGATCATCACGACAAGAGTAAGCACGCTTGAAAAAACTAAGAAAATAAGACTGAAAATCAAACTTGCGCACGTTAAACAAAACAGAGGGCAAAGTTGACCTACACTGACGCGCATAATAAATGTAATGTCAAACAGAAAAGGTATAATAAACAGGGGCTTTTACTTAGCCTTATCTGTTAAAATAAAACACACTAACTGTTACTTTTGAAATATTATGAAAACAAAATTAAACAAATGAACATATCAATGTCAGTTTCTTCAATGAGAAGGAAAGTCAAACTTTCAAAAATTCAGACGCATTCCTTTCTGAACGGCTGACGACAAAATTAGAAAAATAATTCTCAAAGCTAAGCACAAAATACACTCTTGGTATTGGTAAGGCAGCACTATCTCAGACGAACTCTGGGGAGTCGCGCACTCCACAGCTTTCGAGGGTTGCGGTCTGGACAATGGGACGACAATCCAACTTGTTCGCCGAACTTAGTAGCACCGACTTTTGACGTACACCCACTTAACTCGAAGAAAGGGGCACCTGCACTGCGTCGTTTACCCCTCCGGTTCGACCAGCGACCTTTTCGCCATGGTGGAGAACAACCGCTCGTGTTACCGCTCAAGCGCTCACAACGTTTCCCCACTTGCTTGCATCTACGCGGCAGTGAAAAGGATAAGACCAGGCGGGGATCTCGGCGTTCGAATTTCCCTGAAATTCGGTCTTTCTTCATGTGCTTCCCGCCTAATCTCGGTCTCAGTGATGGTATGAGCCTCAAACATTTCCTATAGAACCCTTTCGCGATCCTACGCGTAGTCCTGAACCTGGCGTCTCTAATGAAGACGTCACGGCACTTAACAACTGCTTTAACGTGTTTGATGCTTCTCGTCTTTTCCGTGCTACGCTTTTGCCGAGGCCTTTTGCTTTTCGAATGGCTAGGAACGCTGGAAGCCCCAACACACTTATTAACAAGTGCGCTGCCTTCGACAGGTTCTGCCAAAACTCTATGCGGCTGGACCAACTTATCTTTGTGGTCATTGTTAGGTGTCTGCTCTGGAGATGAGAGGAAACGGAGATTTTGGCTTCGGAATTTTATTGAAGTTTCTTTCTTCGCGACGCGCTTCGCGTTTGATCTAGATCTCAGCAGCGGCCTGAACTTCAACTTTCTTTTATTGAGCTTTGTCCCGACCTCAGCCCTGACATTGAGCATGGCACCTCGAGAGCCATGGCGTTTAGCCACTTTCACGCGTTTGGCGTTCCTCGACTTCGCCTTATGTTTGCAACGGTGACTCTTCCCAACGGAACTTATCACCGTGCTCATAGCACTGGCATTCATACTATGAAGTACGCTGCCGTCACTTCGTGAAGACAAAGCTCCAGATTGGTTACCTAGCTTTTCCTCGGGCCCGATGCTTGCTGTCTCTGCCTGTGACAGAGCGGGAGTCCCAATGCTTTTAAAGTCAACCAACTCGACTGAAAGTTTCTCTTCAGTTTCTAAGGGTCTCTCCCTTTCCAAGATAGCCCTTGTTCCCAGGCCTTCGTAGTCGGCCTCATGCTCACTTTGACGCGATTCATCCTGATCGCGTGCGCTGCGCAGCGGCTCCATCTCTAGCGCTTTACGATGCGCCTCTGCGTCCCGAGGTTTCCGTTGGGCCTCCGCCCCTAACTCTTTGTGAGGCTCCTCAGTGCCCGGATCTCTCTGACGCACTTCGGTGTCTTGCACCTTGTGACGGGCCTGAACGTCAGATGCCTCGCGACTTTCCTCATCCTGAAGCGCTGCGCGACGGGCCTCCATCGCTTTACTGCGCGCGTCGTCCTCCAGCGCTTTACGACGCGCCTCGTCCTCGCGCTCTTTTCGGCGGGCGTCTACCTTTAGCGCCTTACCACCTGCTTCGGCGCTGTCTCTATCACTCCAACTTTCAGCAGGATTTGAAAGAAAAAAATATCTTATCAAATTGTATCTAGCCTGGCTAAAATCTCCTGCTTCCTCGAAGGGTAAGCAATTCAAAACATGCGCGATCTTGCGCGGCAACAACGTGGCGAGCTTCTCCACCAAAAGGTCACGGCTAACACCCACATTACTGCAAACAACTTCGAAATCATCCAGAAAATGCGCGATGTTTTCGCCTGTCTGAAAGCTGTGGAGCTGCTGTTTCGCTCGCTCCCACATAAGTGCTTGAATTTTTAGATCAAGCTCTCTCATTTTGAGAGCATGCTCTGTCCTTTTTCGTCTCTCCTCGGCTTGCCAATGTTCATGACTTCTAGCCTCTTCGGCCTTCCATTGTTCGTGCCTTTTATCCTCTCGCTCTTCGGCCTTCTGCTTTTCCTCACAGATGAGCTCCCAAAACTCGTCAGCTTCCTCGGCCGTCACATTCTCTGCCCGCATCACCTCGAAAATCGCTTCCTTTGTTTCAGCGAACCCGGCGGAAATCCCCATGGTTCGACAAATTTCGAGGAGGTCCCCCACAAGGTACTGCTCCATCGCGATCTCGTTTCTCGTGATGCTCTGCTATTGATATTCACCGTACTCTAAAGCTAATCTCATGGTCTAGAGCACGTGAATAATAAATTACAATCAACAAAACAAAACAAATCAAAACACTCTCCTAACATCTGCCTGTGCTAGAGAGGTCTGGCGAAATGAACAGGAAACGTTGGGCACTCACCCAACCAAAGTAGCCGACGATGGTCCAACTCGTGGCTGCCGTCGAACAGTATCAGGCCTTCAGGGATCCGGTCCAACTTGCCAATGTTGAGATCCGGGGTTGCTTGTCCCAGCTTGCCGAATGATGAGAACAGGGTAGCGTATCGCAGCGTAGTCAAACGCTATCACGGTGGTCGTCCTCGTGCTCGGAGATCCGATCCGAGTTGCCAAACGTAGGATATCGTATCCCGTAGCTGCCAACCACTGTTATGAATTTGCTCTGTCGCGATGGTAGCGGTGGCAAAAAGCGGCGAGCCGTCGAGCGGACTTCGCTGAAGCCTTAGCCCGAAGGCGAAACAGGGAGGCAATTCGTTTCAAAAACAGCAACAAAAGTAGCGTTTACTGTAGCAGGTTGTCGCTTGTACAGAGCCGGCCAGCACGACAACGTCGGCTGGGGCAAAACCCTCTATTATGGGGCCGGCTCGGCCTTAAATAGCGTCTTTGGTCTATTCTCTCAGACCAGTTCTCGGGCTCGGAGGGGGAGACGTAGCCATACCCGGAACTGCAAAGTGGTTCGGCGGAGGAAACGACGTTATCCCCGGACTGCACGGTTCTCCTGCACAGAAGGCGGCGCTGGGAGGGGGGGGGGGGGAGACAGTTCGTCGAAACAGGGCTCGATCTTGTGAGACGTGCTCCCGAACGAGGAACATGTCTGTGGCACAACAACATACAAAATTCACTCAAAACCAGAGATAAAAAGTGTACATAGCACATTTGCAAAATTAGGTGTCACGCACTCGGAGATACATCACCACGTGGAATTCACAAAAAAGAGACATTAAACACCGTAGAACACAAAGCGCATGGGGATGCACCGAGAACAAACTTTACAATAATAGTCAAATACAAATAATGAATGATTTCAGAATTTGTCGAGGCATAAAACTTAACTTATTAGTTTAGATAATGTGTACCAGTGGTTAGTAACAAGCTTTTTGCTTATTTTACCAGCTGCTTTGCTAGCCTTAAGGTTCAATTGATTTGCTAGGGCATTCATTACGTGATATGTTTGGGCAGCCACCATTCCTGCGCGCTTCTTGTTGTAGATTAAGCCGTCTAACGTAGTGTTCTGGCCCAGCAGCGTCGTCGATAAATCACCCTTGGTAACAGACGAAGATTTGAGTGCACCTGGACATTTCAGAAATTTGGATGCATAGAGAAGTGCTTCCTCTGCCTGCAGGGCTGAAATTGCAAATCTCTCGGCGACTTGCTTTCCATTCAGAAATTTTTTGTAGCTAGCAGGCACGTAGCCAGCATTTTTTATATTGGAGGGGGGAAAGGCACAAGGATTATTTGTTGGAAAGACAGTATTTTCGTGGAAATAGAAAAAAGGTTGCCCTGGATTGTAGAAGGTGCTTAATTATTCGAAGAAAATGAGATCAAAGTGTAATGTAGCCCAAGAGACGACTTATTCTACAATGGAAAGGAAATTTTGACACTGCAGTGAAGCTAGTGCGTGTACACCAGTAAGAAGTCTTTCCTATACCTAATAATCTCGACAAAGAAGTCCCATACAACATCAGTAACGGGAAAACTAGTGACAAATTAAAAACTAAAAAAAAAGGGGGGGGGGTAATTCAAGACAACTGGTCCTCCACTTACGCATGTGTGACAAAAATATTCTCAGTCGCTTTCTGTGCCGAAATTCTCACACTATGACTCGACAACAGGCCTGTGAGAAGAACGATAGCCATTTCATTGCAGGAATTTTTAAACTAAGAACGCACATATTCGGGAGAAACAATTTTATTAGACAACAACGAACTAAAACAGAAATGTTTCTCTCACACAAAGGAGAAAGAACTTTACCATTCATTTTCGCAAAACAATCTCAAAAAACGGCACCGCCAATGGCTCTGCCATCAAATAAAGGTAAATGCAAAAGAAAGAAAAACTAACATATAGGCTGGATGAAGAAAGCAGTTCACGCTACAATTTTCATGCGTCACGGTTTCTTCATAAACACAGCAATAACGTCGCAGACACTGCATCCAGTGAATAGACTTAAGAGCCAGACCACCAATCTGCTCCTCAGCCGTCCGGTTCCTTAAGTACGTTTTCTCTCTTTCCAGTGTCACAGTGTTGAGAAGCTGCGTTCTGCAGCGACTGTACTCGATCGGACCATATCCCATATCTTAAGGAGTGCATGAATGCTCGGGAAGAGGGCTTTGTCGCATTGAGCTAAAGCGTCCGTCCCAAAGCGGAGAAATTAGTCAATTTGCATGACTTGCCATTTAGTTTTCTAGATTTCCCACTCACCTGTGAGTGTACAGATATAGACTGTTGTCATATCTCTCAGGTAAAAATCGAAGGCCCACTGTACAGATTCATATTTACCTTTGGAGGCGTGCTTTAGTGACACAAATGGCAAACTTTGCAGTGTTTTGCGATGGTGTGCCAACCACCATTTGAAAGCAGCTTTTAGGTCATCCATGTACGGAATCAACAAGACCTACTTCTCCGCAGAACGACAATCACAGTTTGCCAGGTATCTCTATGTTCCTGCCACTCGCGGAATCTCGCACTTCACACCGATCTCCGCCACTCTGTCTTCTGCCTCCGCATTAGCTTTCATCTTTTCCAGCTTAGTCAGCGCCAAGTTAACCTACTCCAAGGCAAAGCTCATGTTAATGTATGGGCTCTGCATATCCACACACAAGTGCTGTTTGAGGCCTGGGAATATCTCATTAACAGTTAGGCAAATACAAGGGTGGCGCGAACAGATTCGCTGATGAAGACAATGAGCGGTAGCCGCTGTTGCTTTCTCACAGAAGGTCTATGAACTCTTCAAGTGGGCGATCTCAGAAAGCGCTTCTGCAATCGATGCAACTGAATCTTCACGTTCCACCAACCACAACATCAGCGCGGCCTGCTGAATGCCATTGCAGGCTACATGTTTTTTCAGCACTGCTGCCCTATTGGGTGACACCCAAAGGAAAGTGCACACCTAACTAATTGTGCCAAAGGCCCATCAGTTGGCGTGGAGAGCTGAGGCGTCACTCAAACAAAGGTTCAGGGAGATGCGTGCGTAGAGCCATAGGGAAGTCGTTCCGGATGAGAGCCTGCACCCCTAGAGGTCAGCGACACTCTTGCTTCCCCTTTCAATCTGTTAGCCTCTCATCACCGCCGCTGGGTCGTCGAGCCATTCAATTGGCGGGAGCTGCGCACACCGGGGGTGGTGTGGCAACCGCGGGCTTCAAGGTTGTCCGACGACTGGATAAGCCGAAGGCTGTATTACTCTTTTCCTCTTCTTTCACCTTGTTATCTTCTCCATCAACATCAGATGTAAATAAACCTTCATCTATCCTGCAAGAGCACATCTCTTCACTACGGATGGGTCATGTGCCGAGGGCCAGCTACCAGTCCAGACCAGCCACACCCGCTCCCAATAACTGGAGGCAGCGGGGAATCCTTCTTAACTCCGAGCTCAAACACCGCGCAAGACCACGAGTGACATTGTCTGATTCTAAATAAGAATCTACGAGAAGGGTGTGGCCCTTTCCCCGCAGCTTTCGCTGTGCTACGCATACACGAATCATGCTGAAGTTTCTCTGGCTTCCCGGTTCAGGCCCAGGCGCGCGGCGACGGAAGCATCCAGTCAGTGAGCGTCAGTTAATGAAGCCTGTTGCTCAACGGACAGCGTGGTTCACTCGACCACAGAAGGCATGTTTGATTATCGGACTGTTGAAAAGTATCAGTACACGACGTCATGGTAGCAGGGACAAGCTTTGAAGAGGGCCGCCGAGGAGACCTGGGATCACCTCCTACTGCGAAGGAGACCAAACTGTCAGAGCTGCAGTGCAGTGAATCGACAAGCCGGCCCGGATATTAAGTGGAGCTCGTGGTGAACATCCGATTGGTTTTGATTACAAATGCGACCGTCCAAATGCGAACCGTACCAACACATGCTCAGGCTACGATAACTTTTGTCGTTTCCCAGTGCCAACATGATCGAGTGCATCCAACGAGCGCCGATACAGGAGAACGATAGCTTGAAAACAAGAGGTGACGCATTAAGTCCACAATATCAGAGCTGCTCGCCTGTGCCAACGCACGGCGGTGATCCATTGTTTCCGTCGCTCTTCGTAACGCTCTGCGGTAAATGAGGAAGACAATGTTGCGGGCAAGTTTTTGGAGGTCTTGAGCACCCCACCCTATAGAAATTAATTAGACACTATTGGATGTCTGAGCCATAACACATACTATAGGACAAATCTTGATGCCGAATGGTCTCATAAGAATTATGCTAACGACACGTTTGAAACATCGCGTAACTCAATCTGATGAACCTCTTATAAATCAGGCAGCGAATAGGTAGCTCGAGGGTATGCGAGCCGAGCACCTTCCAACTCCGCCCCTGAGGAACTCGTTCCGGTCTCTTGCGACTATTCGGCCATCCTAAACCATTACAGAGAACTTAGAAAATCTTACTCGCTACAATACCGAACCCTAAATAAAGAGGAATCGGTCAGCTGGAGGCAAATTCAAACCAGCACGTTTCCAAATTTGCACATCCTGAGTAAAATGCACCCCTCTGCATACTCTCTTCTCTGGCCATAGTGTTCAGCTAAAGCAACTCTGTACCACGTCACGTGGGAGTGTCAGGCCATTACAGCTTTACAACCAGTACAAAATCCAACCGCGGAGCAATGGGAAGAGCTGCTGGCCAGCGGGAACCTGGAAGATCAGTTGAGTCTGATCAACCGGGCCCGCACGCAGAGTGGCTGCTGCAAGCGGAGCCTAAGCCCCCCCCCCCCCCCCCCCCCGCAAGCCATGCATCTCCGACTACTCGGAGCTTCTCCGCAGAAAATGTGCTGTAAATAAATAAATAAATACGTTTTACTACCACCTACTATACATCTACTGAATCAAATGTAAATAAAAAAACTTAATAACATCCTTGATATTCCTTCAGTTTCCTCAACTGAAAAAAAAATTGGAATATTCCTGGAACCAGAGTTTTTTCTACACTGAAAAAGCACCGAACTTTGTTTTATGTTTTGATTCCTTGCATCTGAGTCAATGTTCGCTATTGTTGTTTGAATTAGTGAACGTCTTACACTCGCAAACAACTATTTCTGAAAGAAAAAGAAACCTTTTTCAGCTCATCGTTCAGCACGCACGAAACAAAAGAAAAAGCCTAAAAAAGTGTGTAGTGCAAAAAAATAAAACTTGTTTCCGCCCGGGATCGAACCGGGGACCTTGCGCGTGTGAGGCGCACGTGATAACCATAACACCACGGAAACCTTTTTTTCTTTTTCTTTCTTTATTGCCTGTTTACATACGACATTCACAAACATATATACATCAAACAAAGTAGAAACATGAAAAAAAGAGGTAAAAAGCATCATATTTAACAGGCTTTTTAAAATTCCTTCATCTGTAGAAGGCTTTCTACTTGATGAAGCCATTCGGGCACCTCTTGTTGAACCTTTTGTGCTTCCACGAACGAACAGACAGATTGAAAGAAATATTGCCTAACCGGACGTGCATTACCATCAGCATGGCGCACCGCCATTCTAGATTGCCATATACCGTGCAGGCCCAGTAACATAACTAGGTCGAAAGGTATTCCTTCTTCATTTGATGCTGGTAGAAATCTGATGCCATAGGCATCGAGAGGCAGATCCTTTTTCAAAGTCCTTTGGAGAACATCCCCGAAAAAGACTGCATCCCAGCAGTATCTCTGAAGAAAAAGAAAATTTCATCACCTCATCGTTTAACGATACGCCTTAGCACGAAACAAAAAAAGAAAGCATAAAGAGGTATGTAGTGAAAAAAAAATAAAATTTGTTTCCGCCCGGGATCGAACCGGGCACCTTGCGCGTGTGAGGCGCACGTGATAACCACTACACCACGGAAACCGACGGGAGCGCGCTGCCCCCGGTCTGTGGCCAATCCATTCAGCGAATACGCTCCCCCCCTCCCCACTTTAAACGATGCGCCTTCACTTGGTTCAACGGACAACATTTTGTAGCGAAATCAACAAAGAGAACTTGTGCATTTTACTTTCATCCCTATATTAGCCCTTGTTGGCAGGGGTGGAGGACGTATAGAACAAAACAAAGGCCTTTCTATCTAGGGGCGTAGGGAAGTGGGGACCCGGTAGAGAGATGTGGTCCAGTGTGATATTGTGTTGTGTTAAACTAGTGAAAAAAATTGTGGGAGCGTGGACCTGCATGGTGTACTACATCCTGGCACGCTGCTGTGTCTGGCTTCTTTAGCATGTCGCCATGCAGAAAACGTATTGGGCGTCCCACACTCGTCTTCGAAAATCGGCCCGATACGTCACCAACACGTAGCTCTAATCATCGGCGAATCGGCTGCGATAAGATTTCAATACGTCGACGTCTGCTTCCTGGTTGCAGCCAGGGGTGCAGGAATGGGAGTGCAAGTGGAGGGAGAGCTGCCTACCTCCCCCCGCCTCCCGGAATGTCTGATATCTGATGATATTTTCCTATGCAGAAGCGAGAGGCTGCAGAAGACGTCGGTTTGCAAAGTCAAGTTCAAGATATGCGTTTGCAACAGTGTTCATAATTGTTAGCCAACTTTGCACTTTATTAAACATTTTTGCGGTCACGACACGGCGGAATGACACGCCATCCCATGCTAGCTCCACTCCCCGTCAATGCATCCTCCTGCGATAAGGCTCCGCGGACGCCCTTGACACTCACTGAAGTCTCGCACCACTTTCGTTAATTCCGCCACACAACTGGCATACGAAGCTGACAATGCAATACCGGACTACATTTTAGTAGTAAACTGTAGCTGGACTAAGCGCGCCACCCCACTACATGCTGAAGAAGCTTAAACTAGAAGAGAGACGACTCGTGAAACGACCGGAACGTGACGACAGGTGCGCAAAACAAAAAGCTTGTTTGGCGATTTCACTGTAGTTTTCTATTCGTAAAATTTGTTTTTGTTGATTAGTTATTGCGATTATTGAGCACGTGTCAGACGGATGTCTATTCATGTTGAGTTGCATTGGCCGGCCGTTGAACAGTTGAATCTTGCGCCCATCCTGTGTACTCTCTTTCGTCCGTAATTGTTTTTTTTTTTTCGGGCAACCTAAATATATTTCAAAGAAAGCACCAACTAGCCTGAACGAAAGCCTTAGTGTCGAACAAGTCGACGAGGTTCAGACTAGTGAGCGTGGACATCCTGAGAAATGTTGTTTCCTTCAGTTGACGAGCACACGTTCATAATAATGCACTTCGAGAACTCTTACGTGATACATTTCACTGTCATGGATTCATTATAAGTGGAGCGAATAGAGGTCAAAGTTTCACTTCTAAATTTCGTGCTGATATCTCCGCGCATGAACCCGAATTCTCAACTTATATTTCTTTTATTTTCTTGACATTGGCTGGATGAAATTATCTGAAACTCTATATGCTAGGTTTATGAATCCACAGATGACAATGCACTTCAATTAGGCTGCGTGTGACCCAGTGGACGCACATAACTCCTCCAAAGTATATGGCATATCACGGTGTTTGGTACGGGATTCTAAAGGTAGCGTCTACAGTCTCCACCCGTGCTCTCTTTTCGCGCGCTTTTTTTTTTTTCGCTTACCAAGCGTTACAGTGCTTAGAATAGTACGTAGTGTACCGTTAAGACTGGTGTTTTCGCGATTGGGAAATAGTTCTTTGCTAGAATGCGATAAGTAATTTTGCTGTTCTGTTTCGGATCCTTTAAATAAATGCATGTTTTCAGAAGGCGCTGTACTTTGTTAGCTACGATAGGGATAATGAAAAATATTGCAATTGTAACAACAATAACAATATAAAATTTCATTTCTATAATAATAATAATAATATTATTATTATTATTATTATTATTATTATTATTATTATTATTATTATTATTATTATTATTATTATTATTATTATTATTATTATTATTATTATTATTATTATTATTATTATTATTATTATTATTATTATTATTATTATTATTAAGTATAGTCGATAATTGATCATAAGATTCAATGTGGTGTCATTGTGCATTTAGAACAGTTGTACACAGGCTCTCCGATAAATTTATGCAGTGGCTACGAAACAAGTCATTTTAGCTTGACTTGGACAAGATGAGCCACAGTCAACGCCGTAGCCAGAAATATTTTATGGAAAGTGCGAAGGACGAGGGGTTCAATATCTCATGACGTTCATGGGGGCACCCAGAGGGGAAAGGCGATCACTTATTCTCGTGCCTGTGTTAGCACTCCCCCCTCTATACAGTCATTGTCGTCCACCTCCTATGATCAATTAGGACAAATGAGGGGTACATACAGCAACAGTATTGTTGAAATGAAGTTCTTGTACTACTAAACACAAAAAAGGCAGGACCCCATCCTCCTCTCTGGTGTTACTTTAAGTGACCCCCCCCCCCCCTAAAATGAGTCGCGTGATCTGCTCCTGATATATGGGCATGAATGTATATTTAAAAAATCAACGAAAAAATATGCCATGTGAAGGGTAGGGGAGGTGTTGTGTTAACTCTTTAATAAGCCAGTGTCAAGGAACAAAAAGATATTAAAATCGCACAAATGAACAAAAAATATTGAAATCGCACAAATAATACTATCATGATGTTAAGGAGATATAGCCAGCTCTATTGTAGCCACCCGTCTAATGTTTCTAGCACGCAAGCACACACACACACAAATTTTGGCAACCTGCCTCAACCTCATCTACCTAATCAGATACATATCTTAATTAGCACTGGTGTTGTCAGTTTGCCGGCTCCCTTTGTCCGCCTTGGTAGCGCAGTAGGCACCTACTAACAGTGTGTCAAACAATACTAAGTAGACTTTTGCCTGAGTTTGTTGTGAGCACTCATGTTACCACAGGGGCTGTGCAAGGATACATGAAGGAAGTTGTGGCCAGCGTGCGGTTTTTGTGTGTTCGGTTTTCAACTGACTACCTGTGGTCTGTTGGAAAGAAAAAAACTGTACAAAGATTTATGTCACACGATGCTCCCCATCCCATTGTACAGAGCGCTAAATACAGCACGCAAGGGTCAAAATGTACTTAAACGAGTTAAAAAAATGCCAGCAGCTCCAAGTGCGAAAACGTTCTTTTTCAAATTACACACTGGAACACTTCCTGTAAGAACCTTCCTAGAGGAGCGTGGGTTTTATATGCCTAGGGGATCTCACTGTCTAATCTGTAAGAAACCGGAAACTATTGACCATGTTTTTCTGCACTGTTGGGAAGGAGTTTATTTTTGGGACGCATTACAAAGGACAATCAAAAAAGAGTTCCCGTTAGACCCTCATGGGATCAGGTATTTGGCAATAGAGAATGAGCATGGATTACCTTTCGATTTTATCATGATGACTGCCTTGCACAGTATATGGCGCTCTAGAATGGCTGGATTTCATTGTGACCCAGACAGAAGACCAGCAAGAGAGTATTTTAAAGAAAGCATCTCAAGATTACTCGAGGTAGTAAGAACAGACGAATGTGTACCTTTATGGGTAGAGAGGGTAGAAGCCCTACTGACCATGAAGGAATTCTAGGACGTGATGTGTTATAGTAATGCTTGACGGGCTTAGTTATTTTTAAGTTTTTTTGTATCGTTCGTTGTGAATTGTAATATATTTATCTTAGCAACCCGTTTGTGAAGTTTAACCGGAAATACAGAAAAAAAGTAGCAAAAAAAAAGAAGCCGCACCGATCGGCTGCGTTCCAAAATTCTCTCTGCTGGTAACAGCGTATCGGCCAACGGCCGAGGATCATTGACTCCGTTTCATAATGAAGACTCAAGCTATAAAGTCGTCCTGACACGTCTTCCAACCGGTAACGACGTTTTTAATTCCGTTTTTCTTCATGCCGACTTGTGTGGTAGGCCGTCCAGACTTCCGTGACGCGCTGCTTAAAGTGGTGAGCACAGCGGACATTATAGGAGTTGGCCAGTATCAAATGAGTCATGTATAGATGGTTACGTGTGCAAGCAGCATGGCGAAACAGAAACTCGTCACTTGTGGTGAGCTCCGTGTAAAAGGGCTGAAGGGCATGGTGCTAGATCCGTAGACCAAGAATATTAGGCTGAAACTTCTTTGGCTTCCGCCTCATCTTGAATCGCGACGTGTTGAAGAGGCGTTCCAAGCTTACGGCGTTGTGAAGTCCGTTGAAAGAGAGGCATGGAGATGTGCAGGAATGGAACAATGGATGACAACAAATAGAGACGTTGCCTTGGAGCTCAAGGACACCATCACTGTGAGCTCAATACCACACCTTATGTCAATCTATGGCCACCAATGCCTCGTACTTATTCCCGGTAGGCCTCCATTGTGTCTTCGGTGCAAGCGAGTGGAGCATCTACGACCACAATGCAAAACACCGAGGTGCTTGCAGTGCCAGCGTTTTGGTCACTCGTCGGATGCCTGCGTGTCGACCTATGCCAACAAACTCCGTTCTGGCCAAGGCACAGAAGAGCAACGTCTGGATCATCTTATAGATCTCACTGAGGTAGTTGGTGTGACAGGAGAAGCAGCGGGAGGATCAGAAGGTGCCTTAAAGGAAGCTGAACACTTGTCCACGGATACCCTTGGCACGCAAAATAACACCGCTAACGACGCCAGTGAAAGCATAAATGAATGCAATGCTACTGACGAACACCACTTGGAAGGCCTTAAAGACAAGCCTCCTGACAATGAAGAACAAGAAGGAATGGATAGCAGTCAGACAAGGAAGCGTCAGGCACCGGTCACCGATGAAGCAACAACGAGTGCGCCAGACACGACAGAGCAAGTGTCTTCGTGTGGTCCACGTGTCACCTTCTTTGGGGATCGAGAGACGCGCCGCCTATGCCAGCGTTCTGAGGAAAGTGCTCCTAAAAAGTGCAAAGAAGGTAAAGCCACAGGTTGCCCTGTGGCTAAAGGTGACCTACAAAAGTTATAAGATATCAAAATGGCTACCGTGCTAACGTTTCCCATGTGTGTAGCGGCACTCAACATACGTGGCTTGAGGAATGGAAGGCGTCAGTGGCAGTTGCACCACGTGCTTGAGCAGTACAACATTGATGTACTTGCAGTGCAAGAGAATAAGATTTCCACTGCTCGTGACGCCGATCTTGCACTGGAAGTTTTCCGTGATTACAATTTATACATCAGCCCAGCACGTGGCGCATCCGCTGGATGCTTTTTATTAGTTAGAAAGCACTTGAATCATATTTTGACGTCACTACATGCTGATAGGGACGGACGCCTCATTTGTTGCGACTTATCTTTTCATTCCCATAATTGGAGGTTTATCTGTGTCTATGCTCCCTCTAAAGTGAATCAAAGGAATTCTTTTTTCCTTTCTTTAACTTCACTACTAAACACTGACAGAACTTTGGTAGTTTTTGGAGACTTTAATTGTGTTTGTGACGCTAGAGATTATTAATATATAACAAATCGTTATGATGCAAGTGCAGCCTTACTGCAGAAACTATTGAATGACCACAATTTAATAGATGTGGGAGCGCATGCACCTTCCTCGGTGAGGTTCGCGCACTTTCAAGGCATCCCTCATGCTCGGCTTGACCGTGTATATGTATCTCTAAGCTTATGGTCTCACATTCATAATTAAGCTGTAAAACCTACTTTTCTTACAGACCATTCCTTGGTCACTGTTTCTTGGGGTCCTGAAAACTTTTGTAAAACGCCTCTAAACTGGGACCTATGGAAGCTTAACGTACAGTTGTTGCGCGAAGATTGTTTTGTTAAAGTAGTAAAAGAATCGGTACAAGGGGTAACACAGTGTCGACAGCTGCCAATTTTTGCTCAATGGGAAAGGTTCAAAGAAAGAGTCAAGTATCAGGCAATTAGTATTTCATGCGAAATAGCGCAAAGAAAAAAAGCTGAAAAGCGCTATCTTTATGAATTCCTTCATAAGCTCCATATACTTTGGAAAGTCAACAGCCAGGGGATGAGATAAATGTGATTCGAGCACAGATACAAAAACATGATACAGATTTATACAGAGGAGCTAAGATTCGTTCCCGTGTTACCCATTTCACTGAAGAGGAACCCACTAAAAAATCCCTCGGGGATGAAAAGAGATATGCACTTTCTAAACAGATACTTCCAATTGAGTCGCGGGGTTCCCTTTGCACAGAGACATGTGAAATAAGAGCCGCATTTGAAGATTATTACAAATGTTTGTTCACCGCGGCTGAGCTTCAGGAGAATTTTGAGGAAGAAGCTAACCACTTCATTGCCCTTGTGCCTCAGTTACAAGATGGTGATAGACTCACTGTAGAGGGGCCAATAACCAGAGAGGAAATTAGATTTGCAATAACAACGTTGCCGAAAAACAAAACTCCTGGCCCGGATGGCCTTAGTGGCGAATTTTACATAGCTTTTCAGGAACTTCTGATACCTTTCCTTAAGCAACTTTTTAAAGAGGCTTATGACCGTGGTGAACTTCCTCCTTCTTTCTATCAGAGCCATACAACATTAATCCCAAAAAGTGCTGATCCTGACGCATTAAAGGGAGTTAACGAATGCAGGCCTATATCGTTATGTAACGTTGACTACAAAATATTTGCTAAATTGTTGACAAATCGGCTACAGACAGTGATTACTACATGTGTAGGTGACCACCAAACATGTGGAATTCGTGGTCGCTCTATACAGACAAACATTCATATTGCACGTTCAGTTCTTGAGTGCATAGATGGTAGCATGGACCATGTAGCCCTCCTTCAAATAGACCTTGCAAAAGCATTTTATAAGGTACAGCATGCTTTTTTGTTCCGGCTCCTAAGACACCTGCAGTTGGGTGATGTACTATACAATGGTATCTCACTCTGTTATAAGAAGTGCACAACTAGGCTAATTGTAAATCGCACACTTTCCAATATAATCGAGTTAAATTCATCTGTACGTCAGGGATGTCCACTGTCACCTTTGCTTTTTGCAATTTATCTGAAACCATTATATTTAAGTGTGCTTCTAAAGTCCAGCATAAGAGGCTACCGATATGATGCTGAATAAGTTTAAATTCTAGCTTATGCAGATGACATTGCCTTCTTTTGCGCTGATAAACCCAGCGTTCAAGAAGCAGTCAACACTACTTTACGTTTCTGGGAAGTCACTGGCGCCAGCATTAATTTTGATAAAAGTAGTGGATTCTGGCTGGGCATGTGGGCTACAACTCCTTCGGTCTTCGCAAATATTCATTGGAATGCGACTCCTATGAAATACCCTGGTGTGCCTCTCGATAACTATCGTAACAGCGGCCCACACTGGACCACTGCGATAACTACGATCTGCCGAAAGGTGGCAACATGGCACGGACGGGAGCTTTCTATTTTTGCCAGAGCGAAAGCGTGCAATATATTCCTTGTATCGAAGCTTATTTATATTCTGCAGGTGTTGCATTGCTCTCGGGTACACATTCAAGCCTTTCATAGGATATTTGCCTGCTTTATTTGGAGCTCTTCCTGGGAACCCATGAAAAGAGACAATCTTTTTCTTCCACTCGAAAAGGGTGGCCTCGGCCTTGTGCATTTGTTCGTGCGACAGTTGGTGTTGCGATTTTTCTACCTCAAGGATGTGTGCCACCCATTTCTATTAGCGGTTCTTCGTAACCGTCTTTGTTACCACCTTCCTTTTATTCATGTCGCAACAAGCGTTGCTAAGGAATTGCCGTTGCGGGGATTCCCAAAAGAAATTGTTGATACTGTCAGTTTTTTGAAAGCCAGGTTTACCTTAGAGTATTTGTATACTATTGACAGAACAAATTTAACCGCTGCACTTGTGAATAACCTTTTCCCCGAACCTGTTTATCGAAAGCCATATTCGCTTCTGCCTGGTCACGATGTATTATTTCGTGTACGTAGAATGTGTATATCTCCTTCAGCGAAAACATTTTTCTTTAAAGTTCACACTTCCACGCTGCCAATGAAAACGTGGCTGAATGAAAAATCAATATACGTACCCTGGACAGTGAATTGTAGACTCTGAAACCAACCTGAGACTTTAGAGCGTTGTTTTATTCATTGTCGTGATGCTTTTTATTTTTGGGACATTCTAAAAAGAACGTTAAAAAAAGAACTTCCAATCACAGCCCATGGTATTAGGCTCCTTCTTTTCAAAAAGAGTCTGACTGATAGTACTCCTTACGACTTGTTTATGTTGATAGGACTTTATTCAGTATGTAAAAGTCGCATGATCGATAGACACGCCGAGCCACCACGGTCGACGAGATCTGTCTTCCGAGAAGCAGCTGCTCAAGTGCGCAGTGTTGTCGAGACTTTTGACCCCGTTCCGGATTGGCTTCCCGTTCTCGACGCTTGTGTGTGTATGTTGTAGGCCCGTGTGCTCAGATTTGGGTGCACGTTACAGAACCCCAGGTGGTCGAAATTTCCGGAGCCCTCCACTACGGCGTCTCTCATAATCATGAAGTGGTTTTGGGACGTTAAACCCCACATATCAATCAATCGCTTGTGTGTGTATGCCTGACTTCTGATGAAGTATGTTCTGTGTACTTTACTGGTGACAATTTCATTCATCAAAGAAAAAAAAAAGGAGCGCAGTAGGCAGCGTATCAGTCTCATAATCTGAAGGTCGTGAGGTCGATCCTCATCCGGGGCAAGGCGGCGACTGCTTTTTTTTTTTTTTTGAAGAAACATACTCTTGTATTACGTAATTTCTTTTTTTATTTCACTTTCCGCCTCATTTTACGAAATTTTGAATACGCTTCCGTCTTTCTATCATGGCGTGGAGTCCTAATTTGTGGGACACGCAATTATGAAGTTGGAAGCGTCAAAGAGCTCGGAAAGCGTAAAAGCAGGAGTCCATCGCCACGTTATACTCAGTCACTCTTTATGAATAACTCCAGCAGATAAGGAGAGAGGCAAAGAGATAAGCAAGGAAGCGACTCGCTCGCTGGATTTCGTGCCGACCGGTTGTGCGCTCGCGCGCTCCGCGCGCTTGCGACCTTCGGCGTCACCGTAGCTCTGGCCGACTGGGCTCGCCCTACGTCACCTCCTGCCGCCGACGGCTTTCGACGACAGTGAAGCTCTGACTTACTGGACCTGCTCTACGCCATCTACAGACGCCGACACCATCTCTCGCAAGTGTACCCCGTCCTCGGACTCCAGTGACCGTTCTTCCATCTTTCCTGTCTCTCCTATCCCCTCAGTTTGTTGTTGCTTCTTCTTCCTCTTTCCTATACCTTTACTTCTACCCTTTTATCCCTCCTTACCCCCATCCCTTTGTGAGCTCTGTGGCGGTGTCGCTCACTGAAGCAGACAATAACGGGGCTCACTTTTCTCTTCCTTTCTCTTTATTAAGAACCACTCATAAGCAAGGAAGTGCGGGGAGGTTCACCTGCGTACGTGCGACCGGTTTGCTGCCCTGCATTACGGGAGAAGGATGAAGGGCCGAAAAGAGAGACGAAGCGAATATGGATTGACGATATTATGAGCACATTTGGGGGAGCATATCCAGTCTCCCATATTACGAAGTCAACGATGACATAGGGGTGAGGCGTAGCCACAAATTATTTTCGGGAGGGGGGTGGCCCTTAACCATATTTTATGTATGTTCGTGTGTGCGTTTTTACGCGTGCGTGTACATATACGCAAGAATTTTTTTTAATCAGGGGTGGGGGTTTGAACCCTTCGAACCCGCTTGGCTACGCCCCTCGTATAAATATAGTGCTTAGGTGGGTGCACGATGGGGATGGCGGCCTTTGGGGGTAGCGACCTTTGCCCTCTCCCCCGCCAGCCTGAGCTCGCTCATGATACAGCGAGCATTAATCGCACTGTTTTAAGTGAGTATGAAACTCCTTCTTTTTGCTAAATGGCGTCACGTAGCACGTGAACCTCTCAGGAGCTGATTCCGCTGAGAAGGCCGCAGGGATCGGTCTCTGCCTGCAGCGGTAATGAAGATGTAGTTTCACCACCTTTACTTTCTTCAAGTAGATCGCAATGGCTAAATACATTTACAACTGTATTACTACAAAATCTCCTATGCTTTCCTGGGAACTATGATCTTCTGCTCTATAGACGCTGGTGCTGTCGGACGGGTTAGTGGGTGGTCGAAGCCGTCGCATTCCATAGTAAACTTCCCTTTTCCAAGCACTCCATTTATACAGTGCACTGGACTGTCTCCCTCAGTGGACGGTTTTCGGCAATATGTAGACAGCACGTGGTCATAGGCTTGTCAGTCAATCGGACCTCTTGTTCCTTGTACGGGCAATGGTTTGATGACGCCTGACACTTATGAGTGAGTGGCGTTTCTGTTATGATGTTAATTCACGAGCTCGACGCTGAGTTTTTTTGGCCAGCGTTGCCGTGCTTTCAGAATAAAGGTTCTTTAGTAGCTTTTGTTGGCTAGTTCCTTCAGTAGCGCTGGCTGTTATTTGTTTAGGTGCACCCACCACTACTTGCACTTGTGCCTTTATACTTCGGATTCATTGGCTGACCAGACGAATTTCGTGAGGAGGGGGGGGGGGGGTGGCTTGCCAATCATGCTCATGTAAAAAAAAAAAGAACTGCCTTCTTTGAAGTGACAGTGCTAGAACAAGCTTCCTACTTCGACAGTGTATAAACACAGCCTTCATAGTCAGGAAACTGGTGCACCGACGAATACTTACACTCGGTTCTCAGTTCTCCCAAGTTTTCTAGTTTCACCGATACGATGTGTAAAAGTCAGTTGGCGTTCAATGTCCTCGTCTACAGACGTGTTCGTGCAGGCTTTCTTGCTATTATGAGGTTCCGGCACGCGAAAGGCGCTTCCTGTTTACGAGGGGCGCGTTTAGGGGGCACTTTCGTGCTCAAATATGTCTGAGCGTTAGGCAAGATTGTAGGCATTTGCGTCCGGCGTCAGCGCGATCACGCGTGATCCTCAATTCTTTGAAATTGACGTAGTCACGCAGTATGTAGCTGTCCTCGAAGAGGAGCACGAACGTCACGCAGTTTTCCTCAAGAGCTTGGTCGCTTCGATAGAGGTTTCTTTCCCAGATTGTTCTCCTATTTTCGTCTTTTGGACGGCTAAAAAGCGACAAATTCGATTTCTACGTTGAGGTTGGCATAACCTGTGCGGCATCCGAGCTCGTGGCGATGGCGAAGCCAAGCTTTAGTCATGCCGAAGTCATCGGCACTCGTTCAATTGGGCCTTCAAGGCTCCCACTACAGCACAGTATCCTGCACAGAGAAAAATAGCAGCAGCGCTCACGCGCACAACCTGAGCCAACGCAGCTATACGGCTAAATGCTACGAGCGAACACATGATACTAGCGCAAACCCCACCAATCCACTGAATACTGCAGCGCCGCCCATCAACGATAGTTGTCAACGCACTGCACATCGCCAGTCAATTAAGGCCGGGCTATAGACTGCACCAGCGCGCGCTGCACATTAGCGCGCAGGGGCTGTCTAGCCCAGCCGTGCGCCGGTTTTTCGTCCAACTCGGAACATCTAGTACGCTGTAGCTGCGTCAAAAAGCCACGCGCTGCAGCGGGTCCATGTGGTCAGGCTTTCACGGGAGATCGACGCTCCCGACGGAGGCTGTTTGTCGACGGTTTCCGCAGGGGCGAGGACACATGCGCGCATCTGCTCCTCATTAGATCCGGAGCACTTCTAGTTAACAATAGTTGCATCGTGACGCATCACTGATTCCATGCGAGAGCTCTGTGCGTGCTCTGAAGGGGGGGTGATGGTGTAGTGGCGAACGGAGATGTCCCGTGGATATTCCCACTTACGATAAAAGCAGTGGCGTCGCCCGACGTCGTTTTGGAAGCCTATTAAGAGCTAACGAAACTATGCAGTAGTTCAGAGAGAAATGGGGTTCAAGACGATCAAAATCCTGCAGCATTTGAAGGGTTATCGGCTATTTGAAGAGCATTTCTGCCGCGTAACTGTATATATAAGGGTCCTCTGACTTTCTCGTGTCTGTTTTTTTTTTTTTTAAACTGGCTCTACTCAGTTTCCTATCAAAAACGCCATGTCACGCTGATGGAGCTCACTCACCACGGTAACATGGCGGCTATCGAGCTCGACTGTCGACCCGCAGATCGCAGAATCGAACCCCGGTCCCGTCGGCTGCGTTTTCGATTGAAGCTAAAATGCTCGAGGCACTTAGGAGGAGGAAAGAGGAATAAATGAGGAAGGACAGGGAGGTTAGACGAGGCACTTAATTTGTGCTTAGGTTTAGGGGCACGTTAAATAACCCCAGGTGGTCGAAATTTCCTGAGTCCTCCACAACGGGGTCTCTCATAATGACATTGGCCTTTCAGAATGTTTAGTCCAGGCTATTCGTGACCTGTAAATGCCGGTACTGGGGTGGTAACGTATTAAAAGCACGCGAAGTACATGGAAAATACAAATGCTGCATAGAACTACCCTATCTAAACATTTACGGGTAGAACCGTTTTATATAAATTTGAAAATTTGAAATTGAAAGCGTTGAAAGCGCGTTTTACTTTATATACCGATTCCCATGAAGGAGGGATATCTTCCCCAACGCGAAGCACCTTCCTCGCGGCCCTTGGGCCCAAGGGAGTTGTGGAGGCAGTCGTGCTATTGTCATCTATTTCCATCCTGGTTTTATTACTTCGGCCACCTCTATTCATTCCCGCTACAGGCTTTTCACGTCACTGCCATGATTTTAATATGTCTATCTTTTAACCCGCCTCAAGGCACGGGATTTTCAGCGCCTTTACGGCCACGTAGCAGTATCACCTATAGCTCATAGTTGACGTGCTTCAGATACAATTGTTAAATCGCAGATCATACACCTTCTTTCATCATTCTTAATGCGCTCTTTGACCAAGTATTGCCCTTGCGCGATTAAAACCGACATATTATCATCAACTTCATCAACGCGCTCGCTCTTTGGCGTGAATTTGCATACACATAGGTCACACGACGCGCTTTCTTAGATACCACGAATTTCAATGACACTTTAGCATGGCCGAGGAATGGCGCCCTTAGCCCGATTTCCGCGTCCAATATGTGACGCTCATCATGACATCCCACCTCATTCTCTGATTTTGCTTTAGCGGTTAACATCTACAGATACCACAATAGTTTGTTTAATAAATTTATCATGGATGTTAGTCATTCGAATGCAGATGTACCAAGTGTCAACGAGGACACATCCACGTCGAAGGGGCTATAGCTGCCAAACACCAAAACATACATTCGGTGAACCCTCCTTTATTAAGTAAACATTTAATTACCCCGTTGAAAGCGCGTTTTACTTTATATACCGATTCCCATGAAGTAGGGATCAGCCATGTTTTTTTTTTCAACGAATGTGTATTGAAATTTACCTTGTTCACTAATAGTCTGAACACTGTTTCTGGAGCGTGGTATTATTATTTATAATGCCATTATTATATTACTGTAAACTACATATTATCAACTTCTTGACCATTTTCCTTAAAAATGTATAATTTGTGGTGTTAGGGGCGTACTACGTTGTTTACACTCATTGTATTTGTATTAAAATTTTTTAAGGGGACCCCAGGAGCCTGCATAAATACGTCAATACAAACGGTGTAAACAAAATTTTCCTAAAAAACGAAATGTGGGCAACTATAATATTATATCCCTCGTTGCTTGCTTTCGAAATGGTCGTTAGCATGTATATGATTGGTGTAAACAGCATTTGTCATGCGCTCAGCACCAGCTTGTTACGCGAGGCAACGAATCACGCGAAAATGATCCATCGCGTAATGACCACTTATGCACGACCGCGTAAAAAATAACAGAAGAAACTATTTTTAATACGGCATATTGTTTGCCATTGGCTCTTCGGCTTTAAATTTTCTGTGTGCCACAAAATCGCCTGATTGTTACATGACGTTCACAAGCCGGAGATTATCTCCTTTTAAATGTAATTCAGTAGGCTAGCTGCCAATCACATAAGCAGCACCCGCTTACAGCGTCTGGCATGATAAATTATGCGTATAAAATATTCCACTCGCATCATAACAGTGTTTAGTAGCTTGTGCGCGTATACATCTCTCTAAGCTCATACGTGCTGAGAGAAAGAGTAATATAGAGAGAAATAAGCAGTGCTGCACGTGTGTGCTTCTTTGCTGTTCGAGATGCATTTTGAGCTGTAGAAGACAATTCAATTTGAGTCAAAACCAACTAGCTCAACGCTTAACTAAGCCTCCGTAGTGCTAAAAACCATGGTCTTTCACCTTCTCCCTGATCCAGTGAGCTAAGTTGTGGGGCAAGCTTAAAAGCTGAGCTTCCTACTGAGCTCTAGTTTACTGCTTTGATCGTGGCCACTTTGCAAGCTGCCACTGTGTGTCCAGGTTACCATAAGGAAGGCTGATCGGGTTTATCAGAGACTAAAGCGGAAACAATTTTGCCGTTCCAGCACGGAAAACTTAAACATCAAGAACGATCCATCACACTGATCGGCTCGCAAGAGTGTCGACAGAGCAGGGGTGGTGATATATTCTTTTTGAATAAAATTATTTTCCGGAAGCAGCAACTGCGTTGACCGGTCTTTAAAAAGTTTGCTCGTTTCCATCCATCAATTTATCGACAAGTCACAGCATAATAAACGCATGAACGAGTGATGTAATATTGTAGGGCCCCTGTTCAGCGCTTGCTTGCTCTTCAATACTATAAGAGGCGAAAGCGTCGCATAGGTGACCCGCACCACAAGGAGCCCACAAGGAAAATCATCACAGAGGAAATGTTGGCAAAATTTCACTATGATGTAGCATTGCATGTCTCGTAACATTTTCATTCTCCCGTAAGAACATAATTGAGTGATTTCTGTTGGGACGGAAAACTTCACCTTACTTGCTGGTTTCTCCAGCGTGCAGCAAGAGTGACCACTGTCGAAAGTGGGGGTGCTCAGACAACACCCTCTAGAACTCAGCCCCCTCAAAGTTTTCTCAGTGAGGGAGCTCACCCCCCCCCCCCCCTTCCCCTGGTTGAACGCGCCGTTGTCCTTGTACTCACCGTTGCCTGAGGCCACTTTCCGTAGCTACTCAGGCTAAGCGCACCACATCCAGTCCGGCCGTGGTATGTGTTTTCAGGCTGAGCAAAACGTCTCGAGATGTCGCCACCACCCGAGTCAGTTTAACGAAACGGGAAAAAATAAAGTTAGTGCAAAGTGCTTGTAGTTCCAATCATCAATTATAACATCTCTGAAAAAAAAAAACACCCTGCTATGCAAATGCAAGGAATAAAAACAATTGTAGCAGTGCGTGGTTTCAATCCACGGACCTCTGGGTTATGGGCCCAGCACGCTTCCACTGCGCCACTCTGCTGCACGAGTTTAATGGAAATGACGTACAAACAGAAGCACTCTTTGCTTTCATTAAAGCTTTTGCTGTGCATAAGAAAATAATATTAAAAGAAAACGTGTGCCTCTGTTTTAATCGTTCTATCCGCAGAAAATAGCTATACAGCAGAGTAATAAATCTAGCATGTGTACAGAGAGAATAAAGAATTAACAGCGCTCATTAGTTTTTTTTTTCTGCTATCGTATTAGCGCTTTGTTTGTGTTATTCTTGTTTGCTTTTTATGTTTAGCAAGTTTTTTGTTCGAAGTTTGGCGTGGCTGTAATTCAGGACACGTTGCTCAACCTAATTCGAACCGTACCTAATTCGGACCTGAGCCTGGACAAAATGTCCTCGGATCATGCCTAAACAACATCTGTTCATTATCGGCTGGTACCACCAGCCGGTACAGAACCTCGTTGCTGTGATCGGCCTCAACCTTTCTTTCTATATGGTTGCTATATGCCTGTATAATTTACTTGACTGATTTAGGGCTCATGCACGTTTAGTTTTTATTTAAGATTTACGTACCTCTAAGAAATTTAAGGCTCTAACGACTACGTTGTTGTTTTCGCTGAAGCCGCTATACCAAGGCCATGGTGCTTATCAGCGCCCCGGTTTGCCGCCGCAACGGCTCAGGCTAACGGAAAGCTATCGTTTTGACCACATGATAAAGAAAGTTAGTGCATGGTGAGAAAGTTAGTGCTTAATTGAGAACGACGCAGCGAGCAATGGAAAGAAAAATTGTAGGTGTAACCTCAAGAGACAAGAAGAGAGAGTGGATTAGGGAAAAAGCGGGAGTTAAGGGTATCATAGTTGAAATCAAGAAGAGGAAATGAACATGGACCGGGAATGTAGTGCGTAGACAGGATAACCGCTGGTCATTAAGGTTAACTAATTAGATTCCCTAAGAAGGCAAGCGGGTTAGGGGGAGACAGAAGGTTAGGTGGGCAGATGAGATTAAGAGGTTTGCGGGTATAAATTGGCAGCAGCAATCACAGGACCGGGTGAACTGGTGGAACATACTGAATAGGGAAGTGGGGGGATTCAATCTTGCGCCAAAGCTGGGAGAAGGGAGTACGCTAGTGCAGCTTCGATAGAGGTAAGTGCTGCTGTGCTTTGAGGCGAAAGCGCTATAAAATGAACAGAGAGAGGTGGTACCGGGAAAGAAAATGCGTCACGTTCGTCTCGTAACCTTTATTAGGCACTTTCATACTTTTTTTTCTTCAATGCAGGGCGTTTCAGTGTCATCAGGCGGGATACACATCGCGGCCTGTCGGGGCGGCTCCAGTAACTCGACCTTGCCATGCTCTGATCCCACGACGGCGTGAAACATTTATTGTTTCATAGGCCCAATTTCATAGTGTGTAGCATTATTTGACAGAATCACAGAAAGCGATTTTTTAGCTGACTTTTAGAACTTATTGTAAATTCCAGGTAGCGTGCTGAGCTATATTATTTGGCTCGAGTGTTCTCGGGAGCCTCCGTTGACTACCGATCCGCAGCGTCTTCTGGCCTGGGATGTCGCATGCTGTTGTCGTGGCTTGGGGCACCGCATGCTAAACCACATGTAAATATTGAAGAAGAAAGAAAGAGTAGGGAGGCGGGAAATAAAGACGGACAAAATAAATATTTGAATACAATAGAAATTAAAGATGAAAAAAGTGCAGAGAAATCTGTGGAAAAAATGAAAACGGAAGAGAGGAGGCAAGAATGAAAATTAAAGGAGACGCGGGAAAGGCTGGCCAGCTAAGCACTTCTTCCAGGCCTGGTGGCCCCATTAGTGCAAAGATGTCACAAACTAAAATGGTTTAGATGGAACACCTTAGACTTGTGGCCCTCGGTGTCTCGAATACGTTTGAAAAACCCGCGCCAACTATCATCATCGTTATACGGCCATGATAAAAATTTGAGCTCCGGAACGCGATGTCATGCGCGTTGATATCCAGGTTATAATGAAATGTGGCAGTATGAGTTGACATGTCACTCGATAAGAGACCAGCCTATCATATCACAAACGGTTGATCGCCTACAACAAGCCCGCATACTTAGAAAACGGTGCGTCCTACCGGCGCACCTTTCACGGCCCCATTTCACGGTGCCGGCGCTGGGTTTTCGCCAATAGTTATACCGGCACAAAAATATGCAACTCTTAACAAGGTTCGCTTGTATTGTTTCTGTATCATAGCATCAGTGATTAGTACTCGACTTAGAGCAATGCTTAAAGAAACACAGAAACAAGAAACATATTTTTGAATGAACGAGGAATGGCCATAGACACCGTAAAATAAAGATGGTGGCCGCCACGGGCAAGAAAGTCGGCAGAAGCGATCTGAAACAAGAAGAAATACTTCAAGCTGTCGTGACTGCCGACAATTTTAATGACAGGTTCGCGCCCATCACAAAAGAACATCCATGGGTAAGGGTACCTTCTGTTCTGTGCACTTCGATCGTATTTGGAGCATTGCTCGAACGATGTCCGGCGCATCCCTTGCACGAACCGTTCAGTGTCGCACGAACCGCGGCGTCATCTTTTGGGGGTGCCGCTGTCTTAACTACGAGAGTTTCTGGTTCGGTTCATGGTGATCACGCCCTTAACGTGCTTTTCCATTCTCCAGCTGCTCATAAGTAACCGTGATCTCGTTTCAGCTTTCGTACACAAAACGTCGTAATCCATATGTTTCCAAGTTTCGCGAATTACGTTCACCAAAAATGTAACGGCCGTGTGTGGAGCGCTCTTTGAAACAGCTCGATTGATGGTGGCTGGCTGCGGTATTCCTATGAGTTTACTGTTCTCTTGCCTGTTTGTTTACATTCAGTTCATCTCGCGAAGAACGACGTCTAACACTGCCGTTAGAGTTTTGCACCTAGATAAATTCGCGACTCTAGCCGTTGCTTTTTAATATGTTTATCTGAGTCAGACACACTCACAGAGTCATCCAAGGCGCAGTTCTAGGCTGTATACCCAAAACGGTGTCTGCTACTTTGTTTAAAAAAATTATGGGGTCTAGTGTTCCAAAACTACACATTAACTACGAGGCGCGTCACAGTAAGAGACTGCGGATAGATTTCGGGCGCCTTGCCGTCTACCTTATACGCGTAGGTCTCTGAACACGGGCGTTCTTTCACATTACTCCCCATCTAAATGTAGCCGGGAGTAGCACCGGCGCCCTAGCAGCGCAACGCCTCGGCTTTTAAGCAGCCGCAGTGGATGGTATTGAGTGACATCTATGAACGTCAATACCTCCAGGTGCTCATGCCACTTGTCCATCGGCCGCTCATCGACTACACGCTCCAATATCTGAGCAACGAGGGCGTCCAGGAGACCTTCGTGTTGTGCCGGTCACATGCGGACAAGATCAGGGACTACATCAAGTGAGTGGCGCAAGCACGCACTGCATGTTTGCGATTATTTCAATTTCTTTTTTTGTTTTAACATTGTCGCGTGCATTACCTGCATGCTCATTGGATTGGATAAACTTTTATTTTTTTGGATAAACTTTTATTTTTTTTGGATAAACTTTTATTACCTGCATGCTCATGCATTAAGTTCTACTCACAGTCACGTCTTGCAAGTAACGTCCGCTAGTTTTTTAAAGCAATCGTATACTTCCACGTACCTTCCTCTCATTTGACCAAGGTATGGAGTTTTCGATTTAGCATCTGAGCATAATTCAGACCTTAAAGCATTTCAACTGCAGGTAATAGAAAATGAGACTCAACCAGTAAAATGCAAGCAGCGTTTTGGGTGTTAAAACTAGGTAGTGCATTATTGTCATGCAAAGGCATTAGATCAAAAACTCATAGTAATTGCATGCAATCACAGGAACTGGGTTAGCCGTAGCTGAAGTATCATATACACATCAAATACTTTTGATTATAAGTACTTTAACTGTAGCTCAAAAGGCGGGAAGAAAAAATTGATGTAAAAATGGGGCTTAGTTAAGAAGGCGGAGTGACCAATTTCTGTGTAGCTACATTGCAGTAATAGAGTCACTCTAAAGGGATTGATTGCTTCAGTGTTAATATACCGGCAAATGTTGAGAGATAAATAATGCTTCACAACAACAAAAATGTAGCACGAAAAAACATGAGCAAGAAAGGGTACACCACAAGCGCTTTAGTGCCTTTTGTTTCGCCCACGATGCGCATGTGCGGGATTTTGTCGGAATAAGTGCTTGTGGTGTACCCTTTCTTGTCTGTGTTTTTTCGCGCTACATTCACACTGTTATGAATCAGTACCAACTCGCTCGCCTCTCCGTTTTGCTTCACTAAATAATGCTTCTCTTTCTGTTGTCTTGTGATTGCATTTCATTGTGTTGTTTGAGAACCTGAAGGAAGAGAAGTTCATCAATAACCATTTGTGTCAATAAATTAGCATTTGTTGATAAAACGTCGTGGTCCTCTTGCACGCATGCATGTTAAGGAGTGCTTATACGAATTTTAAGTATTTTTGGGTTGTTGGTTTAAATAAAAAAGCAGGTGTCGACAACCCTAAAAAGAGTGTCATGGTGTTTGGGAATGCATTGAATATATATTTAATACACCTGCATTAAAGCAGCGATTTCGGTTTTGGTATAGAGATGCATGGAGAGTGCTTTACAGTGACTTGTCAAGAGGGGTCTGACATCACGGGAAGACTGCTACTCGTGACATACTAGCAGCAGCTGCCTGTTTGCTGTCAGTCACACGTTGTTCACACAAACAACGAGTGAATTGTCAACCAGAGAGTGTGAGTAATTGTTACAATTTAGTCTGCATGGAGGACACAAATTTGTCAGACCGGTATGGACATTACCATGGTAAGAAACTGCGTTCACTTGCCGTGGTAATGTTCATTGCGATGGGGCTGGCTTGCAGTTGCTGGGCGACAAAAAACTTAAAAAATCAAAGTAAAATATTTTGTACGTCTTGTCTGGCTCCGGTATGTGGAGAGCGTTGAGAGTGCAGACCATGGAAATGAGGGATGTCCCTTCAGGAGTGCCTCGAAATTGTGTCAATACTCTTTTAATACAATAGCGTTAAAGAGCTCGTTTCACGGAAATTCTGGCCTTGGTGTTGAGTGAGCATCATTGGGTGGGGACGAAAACTCATAATCTTCTCTGTTACTGAAAAAATTGACCAAGATGCAAGTAAAATAAATGACGGGAAACTTTGGTTTGAACGAGCATTGAATCCAGGCCATCTGCATGGCAAGCAGGTGTTCCATCCTTGCTTGATACTGCTTTGCAGAAAGATAAAGAAGAAAGACTATATGAATGTTACACTGTCGAAGGACTCTTTTTAACGCATCATATATTGCGGGGCGAAAGCCTAGAATCCTGCCAGGTGTCAAAAGATGCTAATCGAGCAATGGCTGGATGTTTTGAGTTCCACTCATTACAAAGCACTCAGACATATTTAATCATCAGCAGGAGCATCAACAGAGTGCGCAGCTGTGTAGGTTCACGTGCTGTCTCGCGGATGCATAGTGGGCACTTTGTTTATCTCAAAAGTAAGAACTATGGCGTAGTGGGCACTTGACAATCGTACTTGCAATAGGCATTCAGTGATTCTTTGAAGCGGCCAATGTTACACGCGCAGTCATTTGTTTTCTTACGGTACACTTGAGACACACGCCGAGAACAGAAACGTATCTAGCAATGGACTAAGGGATGCACACGGGGCCCAATTACCCTACCATGTTCTACTATTGACGGCGAAGCTTAAGTGCCTCAAAGCTTCTCTTTTTTTTTTCACCTTTCAGGGAGTCCAAATGGTCCGATGCAGAGAGCAAGATGAGTGTAAACGTGTTGTCCTCGGAGGACTACCTGTCAGTGGGTGACATGATCCGTGACCTGGATGCCAAAGCTCTCATCCGCTCAGACTTTGTCCTGCTGGACGGGGCTACCGTGGCGAATGTGCCGCTGCGACCCATTATCGAGGAACATAGGTGAGTGCTTCCACTGAAACTAGAATGAAGTTAGAACGCTGACCTATTGACTTGGGCAACATTCAGCATATCGTGCTTTTAAAATGAATCGACAATATAGCAACTAAGTGACCCTTTTAACAGCATTAGATAAAGTACTTCCTAATGCATGGACAGCAGGTGTTGATGGAGCAGCTTACGTTTTCAATGATGCAATGCTTATTGCATCTGCATTTTCATTAAAGTAGTAGCTCAATTTTCTTGTGCTTTCCCTTAACCATAATGTTCCTTTGTATTCACAGTGACTATGCTCTCTTATTGCTCAGAGCGTGGTCACGTGCTACTATAAGCTGTGTATCGTGAGCATTAACTCACTGTTGTAGTCCTTCCTAGTTCTGTCATTCACCAGGCTCATTGATTTATGTCAATTTATAGCTTGTATTTTAACACTATCATTTAGTAGTGTAGTATTTTCTTGCAAAATGCTCCATTCCAGGGTTGGATTTTTTATTCCTGATTTATATTTTGGTGAATCTACTTGAGGAAACATTGTAGCAATTTTTTTCTGAAATATAAAATCGATTGAAGAATGTATCACAGGAAAAAAAATTTTATGTATTCTCACAAGGTGGCAGGACTTGCCAAGCAACAGAAATTTTTGAAATAAGTGTGCTTTTTAAACATACAAGTGATGACGTACTTTTTTGTCTTTGACCATCTTGAAGGTATTCACAGTTGATCGCGCATTGACCCTGAAAGGGATAATGTTGGACTTTTTCTTTGATGCTTTATTATCAATCACCCTAATTATCAAACCTTATGCAAACAACAGCAACATATGTACATTGGACAAAGTTGTTGCCATTGTGCATGACATTAAACCCCCTACAACCATACACTGGCAACTCTAGCTTTTTATGGTTCCCCATGCAACCTATGAGAGTGGTGATGCTATATTTCAGTGTGATTGCTTTAGGTCTGTGGAATGGAGACTTATGCATGCACTCATAGTACTACCCAATATCCCATAGAACTTTGATAATTCATAGGTTAGCTTGTTGACTTATGTGGTTTAATGTACAAAAGAAGCCGAGGCCACGGATACCATAGTGGCGGGCTTCAAGTAAATTAGGCTACCTTAAAAGGGGGGTGCCATCTAATTTCGAGGCTATAACAATCCTCTTGTAGGTTTCTCTTACATGCAAGGACACTCCACACGAATCGTTGGACACAGCTAATGTTGAGAATACCGTATTTTGCCCCTGCATATAATCAGCACGCCCACTTTCAGCTCACCGAGAAAGAAAATAAAAATCCTCGCATATTGCCCGCACATTTGATATACAGGAAAGGCTGTACAAAAGCTACTGCTCAAGCAACATAGCACATATGTAGACAGAAAAAGCTTTATTTAGCAAGCAGAATACGCTGTCTGCAAGGCCAGTCACAATTCACTCACTGTCGCTGCTCTCGCTAGAGCTCTCACTTGAGCCGCAGTCCTCACTATTATGCACAAGGTCATCTTCGGTTCCATCCATGCTGTTTGTGATGCAGCACTTCTTGAAACTTTTTCGCACCATCTCACCTGGAATGGCCTTCCATGCCTCAACAATCCACTTGCAGAATAGGGCAATATCAGGCCTTCGGACTCGTCCTGTCGGCGTCAAGTCGTAGCAGCCTTCGGCCATCCATTCGGCGTAATAGCGCTTGACATGCGCTTTGAAGGGCTTATTAAGCGACACATCTAGAGGCTGCAACATTGATGTCATTCGACCGGGTATAACAACTAAGTTGGTGCCGTTGCGTGAAAGGCGGTCCTTCACTTCCTCAGTTGTGTGGCTGCGGAACGAGTCAAGAACGAGCATGGACCTTTTTGCGAGCATCGCACTGGGCCTCTTCTCCCATACCGTCTTGATCCAGTCTACGAACAAGAAACTGTTCATCCATGTGTTCTCATGTGCGCGCACCACCACACCGGCAGGCAATGAACCTTTGGTAGAGTTTTCCTTTTCACGATGACGTGATGACGTACGGTCGCAGTTGCGTGCCGTCGGCGAGGGCACGAAGCAAGACTGTGATGCGCAGTTTCATGTTCCCGCCGGTCAGCACGCTCACCGAACTGCCGCCCGTCTTCTCAACCGTTGTGTGCAACGGCATTTCAAAATAAACAGGAGTTTCATCCGCATTGCCGATTTGCGAGAAAATGTAATTGTGCTGCTTTCGCTGGCCAATTACTTATCTCTGGTACTTAAGCAGTTTCTCCTCATAAGAAGCCGGAAAGCGTTGACATATTATAGTCCGCCGTCTGATTGAGAGCCCTTGCCGCTTCATAAAGCGGTGCAGCCATCCGCGCTTCGCACGGAACTCGTGAGGTAGGCCTAGCTCCCTCGAAAGTCGCCGCGCTTCCACTTGGGTCATCTCGGTCGATACGGCGTGACCCCTGCTTCCCACATCTTCGATGAACTTTACTAGCTCCGCCTCCAGCTCAGGGTAGGCACCGGTCTTGGGGCCACGAAATGACCTACTGTCGCGGTGCGCGGCTTGTAGGCTCTCTTTCTTCTTTCTCCACAGTCGCACGCAGGACTCGTCCACATCGTGCTGTCTTCCCACTTCGGAATTTTCAAATTCCTCGGCGACGGCGATTATCTTAAGATTTTGCTGTGCCGTGAAGGCCTGCCGTCGTACGCTACTCATGGTGACAGAACAGATCGACTTAGGCTTGGCGAATGGGTCGAGATGTGGAGAACTAGCGGTATCAGCGAGGTAAAGAGCGCTCACACTCGGCGACAACTTGACAGCACTACCCCTTCTAGTACACTGTAACAGCATCCTGAAAACAACAGAACCGAAATGCATGCCTGCTACCGCGTCAAAAAGTAGTACATTAATTTACTGATAATATTTCTACAGGCACTATAACATCTCTTGCTGAAATAAATACTGCTTTATTTAATATGGAACTTACTTTATTTATTATGGAACTTTCTTAGACAGCACCACCTTTTCGGCAAGCCCTTTCCAAAAGTAAACATGGCGTCCGTGACGTAGGGACATGTGGAGGGTCACTGAGCGGCCGCGAACGTCCAAAAAATATACTTGTGGTGTGACAGTGAGATTTTACACTGAACAATCGAATTGTCTCTTCCCAAATGTTTTGCTAAACGCTTCAACGATGCAAGGAAGCGAAACCAAAATCAGCCGCAAGCTGCCGTGCTACTTGCAGAGCAACACGAATTTGCGGAAACCGCCTCCGTAGCCTTCGCTACACTGTTAAGGGGCTTCACAGCACAACACGCATTGCTGTGAAGCAGCACTATAAGAAAAACCCTGCGTATTATTTGCACCTTCACTTTGCCACTGAAATTTTTGGGTTTTTAGTGCGGGTTATACGCGCGAAAATACGGTATAATTTAAATCACTTCCAAAGTGTACCTAAATGCACATTCTCCTCATTGAGGCTCATCATTAGAGCATCCAGCACCTACGTAGCTCCATAGAAAGGGCAGCGAAAGTTTTTTTTACAGCGCACAAAATCTGTAGTGAGGTGAGTGATCTCTGGAACTCCGCCACATGAGTACCGGCAAAGCATCGTGGCTGCTGCAGCTAGCGGCACATTTGCTTTGCAGGTGCTTGTGTGGCACGTGTGTGCGAGAGCAGACAATTCTTATCGTCACATACGTCACGGCATTGCACGGTCACGTGACCAGGCCACTTACACTGCTATGTCACTGCCCAACTCAGTGCTTAGAAACCGAGACCAAAAATTGTGTGCACAATTTAGGCGATATTAAATCATTCAGCTAGAATACATGAATCTTGGTGCGTGTATCATGCTTCTTGGAGCTACACGAAACGCTTGCAGCAAAGAACGCGCAAGCCACAAATATGGTGGCTCTATCCATTTAAGTCCTTCGATGCGCACTGATAGGGCTCTCTATACAAGCGTCTAGCATTTTACCCCCACTGAAATTCAAATGCTGTGAGTGAGTTCCAGCCTGCGTCTTTGTCGGGTTAGCAGCTGATCATCGTGAGAACCATAACCGCTGATAACTCTTTGTTTGCAAGAGGAAATATTGAGTGCTGGTGTTCCTCGGAGTTCTTCATACCAATTGCAAAACTCCGTTATGAAGCCTCGATTTTCCCATGGACGAATCTGCGGAAGACTGCAAACTGATCCATCACCTGACAGAAAAAACACAACGCAGTCACAGTGACTCCATCCTGTGCTTTTCTTTTTTTTAGAATTTGAACAATTGAGCGAATTACTTTCAACGAGGTTTGATGAACCCATGAACACAATATCGCCTGGAAAATCTAAGCCACAGGCATAAACACACTGCTCCCACGATCTATGTGGCATCTATTTTGTTGCTGACTCGGGTGCTAGAATGCACAAAAATACCATTTATCAGCCTATTTATGCACCTACACATCACCTCAGTAAGGAGGCCTCTGCAATTTTCAACAATGTTGTAGCCAGATCTCGATGCACAAAGCCTATGGGCAGTTTCATAACTTGTATGATTGAAGCACTCCCCTGTTCCTAGGATCGTACTGTTCCTTAGCGGACGCATTTGACGCATGCGTGCATTCTGCCTCCACCCTGTGACCATGCAGGAAGACAATTGCAAGAGACAAAGGTGCCTTGATGACCCTGATCTATCGGCGGCTGCCCCCATGGCACCGGCGCCGGTGCCAAGAGGACGACAGCGCGATGGCCCTCAATCCGGAGACGGGCAAGCTCCTGCACCACATCAAGACCAGCTCAACCAACAAGTGCGACTTTCCCCTGGTTCGTATTGGTGGTTTCTCAAAAATGTCGTCAAGTGGCATCAGGCTATGTTTATTTGACGAATTCACTTCAAAACATAAAACAATGTATGAGGCACATTACTAGAGGGTCCTAACTGTGGCGTGGTAGTTATGACACAAATGCAAAGAAATGAAAATAGGTTGAAAATCACCCTTGTGTCAGCGGGCCTCGAACCGACAACATTTAAGCTATGCTTCTTGTGCTCTGCTAATTACCAGCAAACAGCAAAATAACCAACAGAGCGCTGCCTCCATAATAGACGTAGCTAATCCCAGTCCTTTTAAGAATGCTGTGTCTAACCTGCTGTAAAAATACTGCGCTGTTACAAGTTGTTTCTAATCTTCTTGGAATGTGTAGCCATTGCGTTTATTCCACTCGAATGTATACCACTTTCGTATATGCCTTTAATTATTGATTATTTTACTATTTTAAAACATTTTTTGCTATTTTGGCCTCTCTACTTTATAACATATTTGATTCCCTGGTGGTACCCCAAACGAATACCTAAAAACGTAAAGGCATTGACTCTGCTGGGACGAAACCCTTGCTATAAGTAATCAAAAGGAGGGGAAGAGATGGACGAGCCCATTTTAAAGGGCCACTCACCGAGCCCCATAACAAATTCCAATCAGATGCTGACAATTGTTGTGTGTTCGAAGAAGAGCATTATGCCTCCAGAATTTTTTCAATCGGTTCATTACGAGCTGAGAAAACCAGTATTTTGAAGCCGCGTGTAACCGTGGTGGGAGAAGGCGAGCTCAAAACCTTGGCCACTTGCCCCACGTAATCTTGGCGAGTCCAATCTTTTCCCTATCCTCTCTGGCATACAAGCAAACGGTCACGTGCGCATGATGTTCCTGAAGAAGCCCAACTCGAGCATGCGAGCAGCGTTGTTTTGTTGACCAGCGTTACTTTGTGGTCTACTGCCTGTTTTTGCGAGGATGGATGCACGCTCGTTTGGAAACGCTGGCTTAGACGCGATAAAATAGAGGAACATATTGAGTGCTTGAACATGCAGGACTAATAATTTCATTTCCAGTGATGGCGTCTGCTCAATGCGCTAACCGTGGGGTCACAAACTCATGCAAAACGCAAAAACCTTAGCCCCGCATCTCGTTGCAATTCACGGTAAAAAAGGAATAAGACGTGCACATTTCCTTTTTGCGTCTTATTGCGTACCTCATTTTCTTAATTTATTTGAGCAACAAATTACACAAACTACACCTGTCGTGTGAAATAATTTTCGCCCTGTCACACGCTACTGTTGGCGACGTCGCGGCCCAGTCGTCTACGTAGAGGACCAACATCACAGCACTATTCTTTATGTAGGGCAATTCCTATGTCTACGTCATACCCTCATTTTCTGGGCACGCGCTTGTGAAAGGAGGGCAAGCAGTGTTCATCTTGAAATTGGACCCATTTCTGTGGCGTGTAGTGTTGCAACTTTTGGCAGACGTGATCGTGAACATCCCATGTATGCCATGGGTTCGTCAGCTCAAAATTGTCAAACCTGGTACTGTTAAGGAGTGGGTCGCAAAAATGTCACTGTTGATTTGGTTGTTGGCAGTGTTACTTTCGAGCAAAAAAATTGTGATTTATTCAAATAATAAGAATGATGAGTTCGAGCTGAAATCGAGCCAAAGCCTTGTACGTGGCAGTGAAGTGGTCCACCACAGAGCCACACCTGTGCATTGAACTGCTTCAGGAAAGAACCCTATACAGGTGTCATGTGGTGCAAGAAACTATGTTGGCTCATAATATTACGTGGGCAAAGTCTACTATAGTAACAGGCGTCATCCTACTACTATGCGAATTGCACTGTGGAGGAGACAGAGGGGGGCTTGAAGGCCAACCCATTACCAATTGATTATCAGTCAAAGCATCAACAAAGGGTGCAGCTATGTAGGTGCATGTGTAGTCCTAAAAGCACATATTGGCTACTTGGCTGCTTTGCAAAATGGTGATTGATGACTTGATAGGTATGTTGCTGCTGTACATGCAGTAGGCCCCCTTAGAAAGATTACAATAGCGAATGTCACGCCCACGAACATTCCACTTTCATAGCCCACTTGAGGCGCCTGCCGAGATGTGACGCATGGCAGGTCAATGAGAAAGCAATACGAATGGGGCCCAAAAGATTGTCACATTGCTCTCCCAAAAGCGAAGTTTTGGAGCTTCCAAGCTTCCTGTGCATGTCACGTTCGCACTGCCACAAAACGAGCGATGGTGCGGTCGAGTAGAGGAGAGGGAAAACATTTGCGTCATAAACACGCACCAGAAAGTGTACCAACTTTTTCACAGACATGGCCAATGGTGGGATTGGCCATTACAAGACATTTGCTAATGAACCTTGTTATAGTGACCTGAGAGGGCCAGCTTGTGGATGCCAAGGCTCAGCCTACACCACTGTGATTTAGAGACTAGCCTTATCAGGCCTTCAATAGCATTCACACAGGGTCGTGTCGTGAGAGTTCGATACACCAGTCTTTTCTCACCTCCACCCGCCAGCAATGGCTCACTCGTCTTTGTATTGCTGAGCGTCCCATTGTAAAGTGCCATCTACATGGAAAGATTTCCAGCCAGTAATGACATTGGTGACACATGTGGTGACAGAAATTGCCATCATCCCAGAGCCAACCAATTTTCATCGCCAGGAAAAAAGCATTTCTCTTGTGATGAACACTTTTAAAAACTGAACAACGTGCCAGTCATGCCACTGCCAGAAATTAATACCGGAAGTTAACAAGAATAGCGTTGTTTGCTACTATATTTGCCCGTGTTTGCCTGGCAGATGTTTGTAATACAACAGGGTGCTGCTGAGTTGTCTTCCTCAAGCTTATACCTCCAGTAATGGTTTAACTTACAAAGGCTGAGTAGTTCGTGGACAAATCGAAGTTTTTCTAGTGACAGTGTCATCCGATACTGAATTCGGCTGATTCAGGGCACAGTTGCTGGTGAAACTATTTTAGTGTGCATGTTGGCTCAAATGTGGTATGCGTGAGTTATTCGCGAATATCTGGAGCAGCTGTGCAACATATCTCTTCTTCCCTGTCTTGACAGAGCATCTTCCAGGAGCATTCGCGGGTGTCCCTTCACCACGACCTACAGGACTGCCGCCTGGCCGTGTGCTCGCCGCATGTGCCCCCCATCTTCGCTGACAACTTTGACTACCAGACGCGCCTTGACTTCGTGCGTGGCATCCTCGAGCATGAAGAGGTCAGTCGAGAGATCGCCGATTTGTGGGCCGATCGCTGCACGAGAGTTTAACAGAAGCGAACAAATATCGCCTTGTTGGTCTCATTCTGCACACATGTTGCTCAGTGGTCAAGAAAATTTATGACCTAGCATGAAGTTGCGCAGTCAAATGCCAAATGCAGGGGTCTAAATTTTTTATTATTTGATTGATATGTGGGATTTAACGTCCCAAACCACTATATGATTATGAGAGACGCCGTAGTGGAAAGCTTCAGAAATTTTGACCACCTGGGGTTCTTTAACATGCACCCAAATTTGAGCTCATGGGCCTACAACATTTTTGCCTCTGTCGAAAATGTAGTCGCCGCAGCGGGTTTCGACCCCGCAACCTGCAGGTCAGCAGCTCTGTATTTTAGCCACCAGACCACAGCAGCGGGGCTCTAAATTTTGATAAGTGTTAAACCTGTAAAACTTGTGCGCTTAATATATATTATAATAGTGCATGCAACTGACCACTTCTGAGCACTCCTGCTAAGTTTCAGGTGTTGTATGATGAAGTACTGTATTTACTCGATTCTACCGCGCCCTCGATTGTAACGCGCAGTCGGTTTTCACGACGAAAAAAAAAGTAAGACATCGATTGCAACGCGCACCCATTTTTCTCGTTGGCCCGCACGATCACACTACTCGGGAAAACGACTCCTTTCGGGAGCGTCTTCCATTTAAATATGGGGTACGGGGGAAGCTTGTGCCTATCTTACGTGCAACGGAGCATTGCTGTCACTCTTGTTTTACCGTGGCCCAATGTCAGCATGCGAACTTGCTTCGCCCCCTTCTTCTCGGCGGTTGTTGTGCCAGGCATGTCGAAGTAAAGAGGCATATGATCAGCATTCCCGATTTGCCCAAGCAGGTAGCCGTTGTTGTGCCGCAAGTTTAAGACGAACCTCTGAAAACTGTGAAGCTTTTTTTCGTTTTCCTCCGGCAAGTTTTGGCCCATGCCCGTTCGCTTTCCGAGTGAAAAGCCTTTCCTTTTCATAAAGTTAGTTAGCCAGCACCTGCTCCCTTTGAACTGGCTCCGCGTTAGCCCTTTTTCTAAAGCTAACTGCATAGCCTGCACTTAGAGCAGTTCTGTCGTCACGGGCCGCTGTGCCGCTCGCTGCTCAAGCACATACTCGGCGAGCAGCTCTTCAATTTGCGGAAACCGGCCCTGCTGTGGTTCACTGAAGCCTTTGCGTGAATCTTTGCTGTCGACAATTTTCTGCTTTTGTTTCCACCAGTCCCGCACACACGTTTCGGGAACTCCGAACGACCGCGATGCGGCCCGATTTCCGTCTGTTTCGGCACACGCGATGACTTTTCTTTTAAAAAGAAAGCGGCATCGTGGTGCCGCTTTTACACACAGGCAGAAATGGCCGACGCGCCATGCGGCCCATGCCGAAGTACACGGAGGAAGGAAAAGTAAGGAGAGGGCATACCCAGCCGGCGCAGGGCGTGAAAAATGTTGTGGAAATTACGTCACGCGCGGCCATATTCACTAGGCACAATGGCGGCGTTTTGTTGTTGTTAATGTAGTGCGGTGCGTCACCGTTCAGGCGGTCCAGCGGCGGTGTGCGCGTTTTTATGGGCCTCGCACCTAACCGTGCCGTACTGCAGGTGTTCGACAGCATCCATTCTTTGTGCCGCATTGTTAGCTACGCGATTTTCCTCCGGTGGTCGTTGTAACCAGGTGTTTAAACTAGAAACCACGGAACGAGCGCGCGTATACGTACTCCGAGTTTGCAGCTTCCGTCAAAATTATGCTGAAAAGCCATCATAAAAGATAACGACTGTGCTCAAGAATTCGTTCAATGAATGCCTGGCAGGTTAGTGACGGTTATGCGGTGTTGCTTCTTATGACAACGGACGATGCATTTGCGGTACTCAGTCCCTTATTAAGACTGTAATCTAATCTTGCTTTTCATGTTCCTGTACAGTTACCACATGCTTCTGCGCATTAAAGTTCCTGTTCTGCTTCGCTTAAGATGCTCCCTCTTCACAATATTGTCTCGCTCTCCGCAATATTGTCTTTATTGTAGCAAAACTCGTTAAAATGTCTACACGCACCTGCACAAGGTAACTAGGTTCACCTCACTAGATGCACGTGCTTGTGCATTCAGAATCTGACAAAGCCGTTCGAACGATGTTGACCAAGTGATTGATGTTGACCTTTTTTCATGCATTCCTTCGGCTAACTTTCCCACCTTTCGCCCTAACACAATCCTGGTCTCCGTTCTCCGTAGCTACTAGTGCGCATGAATCACGCAGGAGACGTGTTCCCACGCACTTTCGGGTGGTCTTCGCTGCTTTTTCTCCTAATGAAATCATGGCCTTTGGGATATCCGTAGGAACCAGTGCGCGTCGGACAAAAGAGGGGCGAAAACAAAGAGGCCGGCGCAAACTCAACGGGCTGCCAGGCACACAAGCTCCACCTTGACGCCTACTTCACTGGCATATTACGGACCTGTGAGCTTATTGCAGGGAAGACTATTTTTTTGTATCGTTGTGTGTTGCCCACAGTCTGACCGAAAATTTCGTAAAGCCCAAAGAGAAGCGCAAAAGGGGGAACAAGTGATCTGAAAGAAGCTGTACAAATTTCGGTGCCTGGTTCGTCGCGCGGCAATGTCCGAAATATCATCTTTATTTTCACAAAGAACACATCAAATAAAAAAAAGCTTAACGTGCAACTTGCCATGTTTATTGTAAACGCCGGCAGTGCAAGAGTACAACAGCCATACGCAGAGATTTCGTCAGCCATATCGCGGCAAGACAGCGTGCTGAAATCCGTTCCGTTGGTTTCGGATAGCACCAGCGCACGCAGCGCGCAGGCCACGTGCTTTTTGAGACAGAGAGGGAGTCGCGCCTTCTGCTTCGCATTCATATGTAAACAAGAGAGGAGAATTTGCCTAGTCAATATGGCCGACTTCCGGCTTCATCGCGGCTTCACAACGAGTCACGTCAAGGCCTCTCCTTACCTTTCCTTCCTCCGTGCCGAAGCACGTAGGGGGCGGCCATTTTGGAAATGCCGATGGCAATAGAATGACCGTATTCATTTTTTTTTTCTGCACTCGATTTTAATGCGCATGCGATTTATGAACTCGTTTAACCGTAAAAAAGGTGCACGTTAGGTTCGAGCAATTACGGTATGTAAGATTTATTGTGGTGGTAAGTATTACACTAATGAATTATTTTGAGCTTGTACTAATACATCTTCATTGTTTTTCTTACGTGACCATCAGAACACTTTCTTGAAATGACTTTGAGCATGCTTAACATAAAGCCATGTAGTTTGTCTAAAACACTTCACTGCAGCATCCTTCTTGACATTTACACTAGAACATTTTATACTGCACTTCCCTTCTCATGGCATCTTTTCTGTTTGTCTAATAAGACCACTGGTTACCTTACTCTGTGCACATGCTCAACCAATGTAAAGTAGTATCTCTCCTTCCACGTCATGTGTTATTTTTGTGCATGCTGCACTGTTTGTGGTAGTGTCTTGCACAACCACCCTGTTGTGGCATTGCGACTGTACATATCAACGACCCTTAGGCCTTACAGTACTGAGACTTCATAATGCCTGGCACCTGTTGTTTCATGCCATCTCGACCGTTCAATGTTGCTCCACTTATTGGATTAATGTAGCAAATTGCGATAGTTGGAACATACTAGTGATAGTCAGCACAAATAGAACATCAAAACGGAGAAAGTACGAGACAGTGGCACTGTGTAACAACTGAAAGATCACTGGAAAATATGTTGCTTACATGAACAGTAAAAAAGGCACTAACAAAATCTTATCAACCCCAAACATTAGTGAAATGAAAGAAGCTTTTGAAATAATAAAAGTGGAAGACAGGTGGGTTAGCCAGCTTTCAGTTGCTGTAACTGATGCTGAGGTTCTTTATCTAAAGCGTACTTAATTAGAAACTTGTTCTGGGTTGATAAGATTTGCTAGGGCCTTCCTTTCTGCTTATATTAGCCACGTTTTTCTATTAACTTTCGTTCATTAGACAATGCTTGTGTCCTGTCCTTTCTTATTTTTTGTGTTCGTGTCTTATTTGCGCTGACCGTCGGGAGTCCACATTTTGCGGTTTCCATGTGTTGTGGTGCATCTTTGTTCTTCATATTGCACTGTTCCAGATTATGGGCAACTCAATTTACACACACATCAGTGACAGTTGCTACGCGGCTTCAGCTTGCAACCTGGTCATGTATGACGCCATCAGGTGAGTTGCACCGAGGTTAATTGTACTTTGACTAGAGGATCTTGGTGTGCGATTGTGCGTGAGGAACTGGTTTGAAAGGATGTCGAGAGAAGTGCTCCCAGCACTCATCCATTTTATCAATGCCAGCCAGATGCGCCCGATCTAGCCGTTCACCACCCTCTCCTCCAGCCCTTTCCTGTTCACACCCATCGCCTAGCCATTGTGTGTGCCTTGTGGTCATGGGGGAGAGAAGCCAACATGTAAAGTCTCGCGACAAAAATCTCATGAAGTAATTTTTTGTTCCGTTGTGTACAGATCCGTGGGGCAGCATCTAGGATTCCTCAAGTTTACAATGTTGGCAGTCGCGCTGGCTCCGTAAGAGACACAGTGTTTTGAGATAGCACATACCGTATTTACTCAATTCTGCGGCGCCCTCGATTGTAACGCGCACCGGGTTTCCACAACGAAAAAAAAAAAAGTAAGACATTGATTGTAACTCGCACCCATTTTTCGTGACAGAAGAGAAAAAAAAAAAAGTTTGTAGGAGTCAACCTCCGCACATTGAGAACAAGTATTTGGTTTTCAATGCACTGAAGTTTCAAAAGATAAAACACAAAGTCAGACAGCTGGCCCTGCAGCTAAAACTGTAACCACTACGGCGGCATTATGAAACCCATAATAGGTCAGTCCTTGTCACTGTCGGACAACACCTTATTGCTATCAATGGCTCAAAGCATCTAATCTTCGGTACCATCCATGTCATTTGAGATGCCACATTTCTTGAATGCCTTGATGACCATGGCTGATGGTATTGCACACCTCGCGTTCTTCACCCACGCAGCGAAGTCTTGCAGAGAGGCACGCTTTATCCTGTTGCCTGTTGTAAAATAATGTAGTCCAATTGATCAACCAGTCGGTGTAGAGTGCCCGAATTTTGTCCTTTATCGGCTTGTTTAGACAGACACCCAGCGTTTGAAGTTGTGACATTATGCCGCCAAGTATGACTACAAGCTCCGTATTGCATGCAGCGAGGTTCTCCTTGATTCGTTGGTCGAGATGGCACCTGAACGCATCGAGCCTGCGCATCGAGCCTGCATAAAGCCTGCGAGCATCGCTCGCAGGCTTTAGACCCGCGCCGGGCCGCTTCCGCCAGACGACATGGATCCAATTGGCGACAAGGTCCATTGTCATCCAACCTTTCTCGTTGGCCCGCACGGTCACACCGCTCAGGAAGACGACTCCTTTCGGGAGCGTCTTCCATTGAAATATAAGGTACGGGGGAAGCTTGTGCCCATCTGACATGCAACAGAGCATTGCCGTCACTCTAGTTTTGTCGTGACCGGATGTCAGTACGCAAACCATGCGCGAACTTGCTTCGCCCCCTTCTTCTCAATGGTTGTAGTGCCAGGCATGTCGAAGTAAAGAGGCGTCTGATTGGCATTTCCGGTTTGCCCAAGCAGGTAGCCGTTGTTGTGCCGTAAGTTTAGGACGAACCTCTGAAAACTGTAAAGCTTTTCTTTGCACTTCTCCGGCAACTTCTGGCATATGCCCGTTTGCCTTTGGAGAGAAAAGCCTTTCCTCTTCATAAAGTTAGTTAGCTAGCACCTGCCCCTTTGAACTGGCTCCGCGTTAGCCCTTTTTCTAAAGCTAACTGCATAGCCCGCACTTGGAGCAGTTCTGTCGCCAGGGGTCGCTGTGCCGCTCGCTGCTCAAGCCCATACTCGACGAGCAGCTCTTCAATTTGCGGGAATCGACCCGGCTATGGTCCACTGAAGCCTTCACGTGAAGCTTAGCTGTTGACAATCTTCTGCTTTTCTTTCCGCCAGTCCCGCATGCATGTTTCGGGAACTCCAAACGATTGCGATGCAGCCCGATTTCCGTCCGTTTCTGCACACGCGATGACTTTTTTTTTTTTTTTTTTGGCATCGGGGTGCACTCGTCGAATCTTTGGAATCGGCCCTTCCATGCCGTCGATGTTAGTGCACTACAAGATGATGAACTCCTCAGCACACTACAAAATGCCAAACGCGAGAAACACAATGGTAGAAATGGCCGACGCACGTAGGAGGCAGCCATTTTTAAAATGCCGATGGCAATAGAATGACCGCATTCATTTTTTTTTTTCGTACTCGATTCCAACATGCATGGGATTTATGGACCCGCCTAACCGGAAAAAAGGTGCTTGTTAGATTTGAGTAATTACAGTATTCGTTCGTGGCGCTATGCGGGCAACCAATTGGGACGCGTCACTGTGACGCTGCTGCATCACAAGTGCTATGAGATGGCAGCAGCATCGCTTCGAGCCACAAAGGAGCACAAGGGAACAAATCTGACAGACATATGATATTGAAGTAGGAAATGCGTCTATCCCACCTCCGTGAGAAAGCGCTCGCACGCACGTGTGACGCAAGCGGCCCTACACAACATATAGCGTCACATCACAACCACTCCGTGCACTAAGGCGGACCGACGGCTCCCGTTTGCACTGGAATTGAATCAAATAAAGGAAGTACTGGTGCTTCTTTGGTTTGTGACGGTTTGCAACTTCAGAGAGCAATTCGAAGAAGATGAAATTTATCGGGTCAGCCGTAACATATTTAATAGTTTGAGGAGTGTCGAGAGGTGCATGTACATATTGCCATGCGCACTGCTTTTCTTATTTCCATGTAACCGCCTCGTTGCACAAGTAACCACTTCCTTGTGCATGCTATGCTAGATTGTTGAACATTCCTTATTATTTTAGATTGTTCTGTTACGCTAGAGTGCATGATGCAAAGAGCACTGTTTTTCTGGAATTAACGCAACCACCAGCGATAAGGCTAGTACGTGTCTTCTGTCGCATATGTATATGCTGACGTTCCTTAACCTTAATCAATTGCTACTGGCTGATTACTGTGATTGCCTTTATAAGTGCACCACATGTATCGCTTGTGATTTCACTGTTCGTTTTTGGGGCACCAGTCTGTGGCATGAAAAATTTCATCTTTAAGGACTGGCTGCATTTTCTTCACCATCAAGACAATGTGACACTGTGAGGTTGTTGCAGTGAAATGAGTAAAACTTGCACACTTGCTGAACCTCAATAATGTGGAACCTTGTTAATCAAAAATCGAAGGAGGTTGGAAATTCGTATTAATAAAATGGAGTTCGAATTGCAAAAAGTTCCTTTAAATATGGCATCTGGTGGTTTGAGCTGCATCCAATGGGTACAGCTTAGCTGCAACCAACCGTACTTTTCAGATTATCCAGCAGCTTGAATAAAAAGGTTTTAAAATATTCTCATTTTACTGTATTAATGTATACAGGAAATAAGTCACAGAGCTTGTGCAAATCTCGATGCAGGACAGGAAAGCAAAAATAAATTTAGAAAATCGAAGTGCATGTGTTGTTCAAATGTGTTTCTGCATTATTTTTACTTTTATCAAAGCTTTTGAAGGAGGTGCTGGTGTCAATTTCATTCAAGCCATTGGGTGGGTTCGTTCGTGGGAACTACAGCGCTGCTGCCACACTTGTGCGACAAAACTAAGGGTCAACAAATGCGAGCATTCATAGTCGATGCTTTTCATAAAATTTCAGTGCTATGATTTTGCTGTGCACTTTTCTCGTGACTTAACGTTGCATCCAGTGTGCCTGCCAAAGTAATCCAGCTCGTGCTTTGCAGCCAGGATGTACTGCAAAGGTGGAGCCATCCACTCGTGCCCGACCGGTTTATTGAGGAGAATGGCCCATCGTGTGTCTACCACCGGCACAACATTTACAAGCCCACCACAGGACTGCAACTCTCAAGGTACATCTTGTGTGAATGATTTTAGTTGGGTGATGCGCGTTTCTCAAGCGACATGGTCATTTCACTGCTGTCATCGGGGCATCTCATTATCATGATCATTTGAATATGTCTTCCTGATAAGAGCTCGGAAGAGGCTCTGAAAACCTTAAAACATCTATTTCAAAGCAACACCATCAGTGTTGGTAAGGTTGTGATACCCTGATTATAATCAAGTACAGTATGTTTAAGTAAATAGATGAACATGTATAAAATGTCCACACTTGGAACACTTCTCTTCTCAAAAGCTGATTGCTTGCGTGCGTGTTGCTGTTGTTGCATTGTGCACCCAGGCTATGCAGTTGGTAGATCAATAACTGTCGGCATGTAAATACTTCAAAAAAAAAAAAAATAGGTTTGCTCTAACACAAGTGCAAGGAAGCAGGCAACACTAAGTTCTTTCGCTGTTTTCTGTTCTGCACACCTCGCGTTTCTGCAGCATGAATGCCTATTGAGCAGCTCATCTTTCTGTTGTTTCGAGAATTTTCTCAATTTTAAATGCTAACCTTGCAGAAGCTGTGTCCTGGAGTCCAGCACATTTGTCGGCTCTGGCACCAAGATAGGGGACAACACTGTGGTGGCTAATTCGGTGATTGGCCGCAACTGCACCATCGGTGAGTCGGTGGCGCTTTCTTCTGTATCGGGGAGTGGCAAACACAGTGCATGCATCAGCAACCTGTATAACTTGGGATAATTGGTACATCTTTTCAAACAGCATGTTGTTGAGCAGTGAAAACTGAACATGGCTTGTCAATCAATAGAGTATCAAATGCCAATGCAGTACAGGAGCAAAACAGCCACAGGAGAGTGCGCTCTGTCCAGCACTTTTTTTGTTCCTGTCCTGTGTACATGCGATTCAATGTTCGCCAGTTTGATATTGCATGTGTTTTGTGAAACAGTCATCAACAGCCTTTCATTGCAGAGTTTCAGCCTGGCAAAACCAGCACTAAACTCTGCAGAGATCCAGAATGTTGGTAGGCAGTTTGCTTTAGCAGTGTTCGTAGCTCAATATTGTTGTGTACTGTTGTGTTCAACCTCTAATGTTCTTGTAAATCAAAGTAGCACATTTGCAGGCTTCAAATTCAAATCCTGTACATTGCAGATGTCTTGCTGAACATTGCCCAAATTGTCTGTTATAGTTATTGGCACAGATATTAGGGCATTCTAATTGTATTAACAGGCTAATTAGTGTTCTTCAAGTAATATGGCCATTTCAATTTCGCTTGAAGACAACTTATTGTTGACATTATTTTAGTGTATCTTCTCAAAGAGTTTAATAAAGTCCTTTAATTTCTGCTATCCCACTTTTATTGTTGTCATGATGTTCCAATTATATGCATGTAATCCTGCTATATGTAGCTAAGTACTAAATGAATGAACATGTCATGCAGAAACATTTTTAGAGGCCTAATTGAGCAAGTTGCTTGTGTACATCATTTCGTGTTTACTAAAACTGTGATCGTATTGTACTATGTAAGACTTGCCACACCTAACACTACCTGAACTATTGTGGAACTGTTCTGTTATGGGTTAAACTACCACTTTCATGTCCTTCAGAGCATTGTCAGCTGACTTAGCATGGCATACTGATTATCTGCATAGCCAGTACCGAAAAGAAAGGTACTTCAGGCAGAAAATATTCTTGTAAGGCATGGTAACCAGCAAGAGCTATTTTGAAGAAGCACTGACACAAAATTTCAAGGGCAAGATAACTTGCAAGATTAATTTATATTTATTGACACTTATGTCATCTACACAGTATTTATGGCAAATTCACTGGGCTCTCAATACTTCAAACTATAGCAGGGACCCAACAGTTTTGTTGTAATCCCCAGAAGTTCCCATAAATATGATGTATTTATTGTTTTTCAGGGCCTCAGCAAAGTCATAGACAGCTTTGAATAATTGCAGGCTAAGTTTTTAGGTATCTGTGATTGTACTTGTACTCATTATGCGGCATGTGCACATGTTTGTAATCAACTCATGACAGCTGGTAGCATTTCTCCAATTTTAGTGCACTTTTCTGCATGACACAGCGTGTTTTGACGAAAGTGACTTAGCAAATATTTCACACACTTCTTGGTTTTTTGCAGCAGAAACAAGCAAGAAGTATAAATTACCAACTTAAAGGAGTGGAGCAGTTTGAATTGAGCAGTTTTACAATACATAAAAAATATAGCCCCCCCCCCCCCCAAAAAGTGAAATTCATTTGAGTTGGCCAAAAGTTTGAGTTTTAATTATTGCGAGTCCATTGTATATGCTTGCCCAGAAAGCAGGAACGTCATGACCTGTGCTACAGCTAAAGGAACATCAGAAAATTAGGAAGTCGAAATCTCTGAAATGGTGATGGGAAAAAGTGTATCCAGAGGTCCGAGACATCTCACTGTCCTTATTGATTTGGTGCCATTGCATTGCATGCTGTGTTCACAGGCCACAATGTGCATCTGCGCAATGCCTACCTGTGGGACAATGTGGTCGTGGAGGACAACTGCCGCCTGCAACAGTGTCTGTTGGCCAGTGGTGTGGTCTTAAAGCGCAATGTCACTGTGACACCCGGATGTGTGTTGTCTTTCGGGGTGAGTGTGTTCCAGTGGTGGCCGCAGAGTTGGAAATCGGAATGCATGCTGTCACTGTGATCTTTGTCTGCAAAGTTGTTCTGCTGAATTCACTAGAATCCTCGCAATACGAGCTCTTGAAATTCCCCAGCCAAATTGCACGTTAAAGAACCCCAGGTGGTCAAAATTTTCGGAGCCCTCTACTACGGCGTCTCTCATAATCATATGGTGGTTTTGGGACGTTAAACTCCACAAATCAATCCCCAGCCAAATTTCATTGTGTCCAATGGGCCAGAATGCGAATTTTCTTAACACTTTTCTACGTTGTGACGGATGGTGTTGGCAAAATAGTAATGGAGCAACTTGGAGCGTGCCAGATTTTGTTGAAGAAAAGGAAGCTGAGGTGGCATCGGGGGATGATTTTGTGTGCCACTCGCTGCTCTGCCTTTTCCATTCTGGGTCGTCCCAAAATGGAAACATCCAGGATTCCTCTCCGGCTACAACAGAGAAAGTCCGGCTCACTTTCAATCAAATCCAGCAATTCTTGACAGTGCAATACTCGGAAGTGCTTCCTGATCTTCCATCAACACCTCCGGCACAAGCTTCGCGCAGGCCTTGCACATTTGCAGATCCTCGGTCTTTATCCCAAGTACCTTACATGCATACATAAACAGGGTGTCGGCAATTTTCTGGATGCTCAATCGGCGCTCAGAACTACAACTTTGCGGACACGATCTATGTTTTTGTTGGTTCTGCTCATTGCAGGGCGTCGAGAACGGGGTTCATCGGCAACCTCCTCCCGGCACTCCTTGAATGCCCTGTGCTATCTCTTGCACCGTGATCATCAAATGCAGTCCTTCTTGAAGGCCTCTTTAAGCATTTGAAATGTTTAGTTGAATTTTTCGTAAGGTGATTTATAGTACACCTCTGTTCAAGCAAACGCTCTGTCGCAGCGTGTCACAATGTTGAAAAAATCATTTCACGCAGAGGCGCATCATTCTGTTCACACTGTGAGGAGTAAACTGGTGACTGGCCATGTGAAAAGGGCAGACCCCTCACAACATTGCCCAACCAGTTTTTTACCATGTTGCCATGAATAGTCTTGTCAGAACAAAAAATGTGTGCATTTTTATTATGATAAACCCACGGTTCGAAAATGGATTTTGATCGTGTTTTCGTTCAAAATTTTGGGTGACACCATAAATATTTTCACTGGCCCGTCAGACTCAAATCACCAAGATTGTGCTGTACTGTGGTTTGAATGCAACTTTGTTCTTTAGGTTAAAGGACCCCTCACAGCGAAAACTTTGATGACTTTTTTTATGTAATTTGTAGCCGTAGCCTTGTGTCTGGTAATGATGAAATCGAATCACAAATGCTACATCGTTTCATGTTAGTAATCCTAACATCGTCAATTGTGATCGATCACCGGACTAGGATCAACCATAATTTTTCTTTTGAGAAATCCATATGCATTCTTTTGTGGATTTTGGCTTCAATCAAGTGATTGTCAGTCATTCCTTTTGTAGCTATAGCTTGAGAGAAATGATTCATGCAAGTGCGTATACATTGAATGTCTATTGTAGTGCAGGAATCTAGAGTCTGTGATGTCCACCTTCCTAGTTCATCTGAACATCGTGCTTTAATCTTGCATTTATTGCTATGCGTCTGGCACGTGCATTCACCAACTGACCGTTTGTTACTTTTGACTAGAGTTGGAAAAGCTTTCAGTGTTCACAATCTGATCATCTGAGTATTTCTACTAACCGCATTTTCCTCAGGTGGTGGTGGGACCGGAGATCAAGTTAAAGGAAGGCACTTTGCTCCAGCCCACACCCGACACGGACGGCTTTGAGGACGAGCCAGCACAGGTTGAAGGCAAGTAGTTTTTTCTTCGACTGTTCTGCCAAAGTGACAGAACAACCCACTGACTGCTGATGCATTGCAGAAAGTATGGCTGAAGTAGTGCTTCATTTGAGGCTTGATTTACAAAGCAAGCTTAAATGGAGTTATCATTGCCAAGTGTACTTTTGCTTCTGTGTACTTCATCATCATCATCATCATCAGCCTGACTACGTCCACTGCAGGACAAAGGCCTCTCCCATGTTCTGCCAGTTAACCCGGTCCTGTGCTTGCTGCTGCCAATTTATACCCGCAAACTTCTTAATCTCATCTGCCCACCTAACCTTCTGTCTCCCCCTAACCCGCTTGCCGTCTCTGGGAATCCAGTTAGTTACCCTTAACAACCAGCGGTTATCCTTTCTACGCGCTACATGCCCGGCCCATGTCCATTTCTTCTTCTTGATTTCAGCTATGATATCCTTAACTCCCATTTGTTCTCTAATCCACTCTGCTCTCTTCTTGTCTCTTAAGGTTACACCTACCATTTTTCTTTCGATTGCTCGCTGCGTAGTCCTCAATTTAAGCTGAACCCTCTTTGTAAATCTTCAGGTTTCTGCTCCGTAGCTGAGTACCGGCAAGATGCAGCTGTTATATACCTTCCTCTTGAGGGATAGTGGCAATCTACCTGTCATAATTTGAGAGTGCTTGCCAAATGTGCTCCACCCAATTCTTATTCTTCTAGTTACTTCAATCTCGTGGTTCGGCTCCACGGTTATTACCTGCCCTAAGTAGACATAGTCTTTTACAACTTGAAGTGCACTATTACCTATCACGAAGCGCTGCTTTTTTCCGAGGTTGTTTTACATTACTTTCGTTTTGTGCAGATTAATTTTAAGACCCACCTTTCTGCTTTCCTTGTCTAACTCCGTAATCATGAGTTGCACTTCGTCCCCTGAGTTACTCAGCAATGCAATGTCATCGGCGAAGCGCAGGTTACTAAGGTACTCTCCATTAACTCTTATCCCTAACTGTTCCCATTCTAGGCTTCTGAAAACCTCCTGTAAGCACGCGGTAATAGCATTAGGGAGATTGTGTCCCCCTGCCTTACACCCTTCTTGATTGGTATTCTGTGCACTTCAAAGTAAGCATATTCTATCCAACACACTGACTAGATTTGCTCCCTGCCGATCCCTTCAGCCTGCCAATCTCTTCAAACGCATCTGTGTTTTCTGCTGCCCTGTGGGTTAACACAGCGGTCGGCAACGTGCGGCCTGTGGGGCAGTGTGATGTGGCCCTCAGCTCGACATCGGGAACCCCCCTTCCCCTAAATAACCAATAATGCCTCCTGTCTAACCAATGAACAACTCCATCATTTTCTGAGTCTGTTGTGAGCAACCTTGATTTACTAGACAGCTTAACCCCTTTATAAGTGACACTGATGTAACAGACAAATAGGTATAAGAGACATCAATGTGCCTACCTTGAATTTGGCAGTTGGTAAGAAAATGCATCCATGGGGGTACCCTGCTCATGAGAGACACCTCATATAAAATACAAGAGTTGCTCCCCGGCGCATGTTTCTTATAAAAAGGATCAACTGTACTCCCAGTTTGGCTCAGAATATTCTGTGCCTAAATTTGAATTGAGTTTTTTTTTTCTTGTTAGCTGTGTCTATGAATTGAAACCTTGCGGCACGCGCTGACAATGAACATGATTTCTGCGCCAGTTTAAAACATAATTATCATCAATCCGCCCATTTTTATATCTCTGAGTGCTAAGTCCCCACCCCTCCCCCAATATTCGGTTTGCCATGTGGGCCTCGCCGTTCTGGCTTCATGCAACTTAGCCCTTCGCCCCCAAAGGTTTCCGAGCCCTGGGTTAACATGTGCGGCAATGACGGAGGGAAATGGTTAGCCTCCTGATGCAGCCCTTCTCACACTCGGCACAACAGCAGCAGCGATTACTTAATTATATAAAATCAAAATACAAAACACTGTTGACATTTCGAAGTACTATTCCTGAGCTATTCTAAGATTGCTATTTCTATTTTCAAATACCGTAAAATCCTGAGCAAGCACCCCTGCTTGAGGAAACACACTCCTCCCCTTTTCGGGAGATCTCAAATATGTGCCAATGACTGAACAAGCATCCCTCATGCCTTCCTGCCATATAAGTGATTCATTCACTAGGCTAGTGCGAATATTCGAATGCTTCGAATTATTCGAAACGAACGAATAGGTGCTTATCAGTCCACATGTGATGTCCTGTAAAGGTTGTTTCGCTGCAGTGAAATGGTGGTAAGTCGTCAAAAAACACATATTCAGGGAAAAGCCACGCTGCCGAAAAGTCCCACTTGAATGTTAAGTGAACGTACTATCCTCAAGTTGATTCATTTTCCAAGTTTAAAATCTTGTTATACTGACTAACATGCCCAGGGTATAGCAAATTTTAATTTGTAACATATATAACAGGTTATCTCTTGCATTCTTTTGAAAGTCAAATCCTGCTACATATGAAAGTCATTTTTACTTTCTCTGATTTAAAAAAAATCATTTGCACAGCCCTCATTTTCTTTTTAAAAAATATTTGCAGGTTACATAGGTCATGACAAATATAACCATTTTTTTTAATAATGTGCGATAATATACCATTCGAATTCTATTCGAAATTATTCTACCAAAATCACTATTCGCGCTAGCCTGTTTTTATTTGCTTGACAGAAACGAATAAAAACAGTGAATGCATGTCTATTCAATAAAGAATTTCATTGGACACACAAGTGGATCTTCTGCCGCCATCTTAAATTTTGATCCCCAACCAAACAAGAGCCCCCCCCCCCCCCTCCAAACTTTGTTAGATTATCTTTCACTGCAGGGACGGGGGACACTGGCTCAGAATTCACGGATCCACGGCAGTTAGTAAGTTGTACATCTAATCTAATAGGACAGTATTAGGTTCAGTAGTTCAGGTCCTCCAATATTTGAATACCTCTACAGCAGTGCTGTTACCTTGATGAAACAGTATCAAAGCGCTCACATTTTTGGTGTATGCATTGTGCAGAGTGCGACCCATCTTTGGTGGGCAAGGAAGGGCTTGGCTTCCTCTGTCGCCCAGAGGATGAGGATGATGATGAAGACGACGATGAGGCTCTGCCTGAGGACGTCTGGGGAAGGTCACCACCATCTCTGGAGGACGAGGACAGTGGACCCGAAGAGGACGACCTCTCCTCGGACGGCACGGCATCGCCTGTTGACGACACAAAATGTCAGTGTCCTTCTCCTCGCATTCTACCGAGGGCAGGTTTTTCCTAGGGTGTTAACCCGTCTTTGAAAGCTTTTTGTTTTTGTGAATGAATAGGTGAAACATCTTTATTGCAAATATGATGGCCCTTTGGCATGGCAAAAGGTCTTCTTAAGGGAAGGGCTACAACGATGAATACCCACCTTGCATGTAAAGCCCCAGAGGTACCATCTGTCAGGCTTGATTGTTTGGGATGACGTGGTTTTTAGGGATAATCTTGAGTTCATGATGAAACAAGCGCTAGAAATACACACACTCAGAGAGGACACCGACAAGCGCTTACTAGCAACTGAAAATTTTATTTCGTAGTGAACACTAATAAATACATCACACGCATGTACCTGATTCCCAACTTCCCCTGCCATCATCAACAACGTGATATAACAAAATATGCACTCCCGTATGATCGATGGCCCACAACCGGAAACAAACATGTGTCAAGAACTAAGAAAAGAAAAGGTAAAACAGAAAAAAGGACCCTCAGCGTGGCTCATGCATAAGAAAAGGCCCAAATGTGGGAGACGCTAAAGTGGTGTGGAAAAGCCCACTTTATGTGACCCGTAACCTTTTTGCGTGCTTTCGAAGTGGAGCATGCTACCCTACTTCCCGTATTTTAGGGTCGTGGCTTGCCTCAACATGCCGGAGCATTCCTATATAAATGAGAGGTTGACTCTGCATTGGTGCGCATACGCTTACATCATCTAAATTGTGCAAACAGTCCGTCTTGTACGTCTTGCAGCTCCTGTGAGACCCATGGATGCCTTATATTAGAGTATCCTGCATTAGTCACGCAGCGGGCATTGCTGATTAAAGAATATAAACTGATTGGATGTGAGCGTGTGACCCTTGGTGATAACCTCATTCCGAGGGGATGTGCCACTCGATGTGGCCAGGCCATTTGAGCTCTGCTGACTTTCACGAACAAAGCAGATCTGGTCACATGCTTATAAAGTAGAATCTCAATGGTACGATTATGGTTTATCTGAATTTTGCGATGATACGAATTATGAGATTGATTCGAATGGACTATGTTACATAATATGTGCCGTGATTTGGTGTTATTTGAATAGTTTCCCCAGCCACCGCAGATGATACTGTCACAGGGTCGTGACGTGGCTGAAGGCAGGAGACTGGATGGTCAAATCAAACTGTTTACTTTTGGTGAAACTGCGCCTGGTAAACGGGAAGTCAGATTACAGTAGCACACTTGCACTGATAGCAGTAAATGCAGCGTCGGCCGTCGATCAACTGACAAGCGGCGAAGCGTGTCGGCATTTATACACTCGCCATTGAACATTCTAGCGTTATCGCTAGCGGCGACGTAGATTCCTAAATAATCTGAAATGCTCACGAAGTAGGCATAATCTCAACAAAATGATCTACTGCAGTCCTGAAGCTTCTCAAACACTGTAGGCGTGGTTTGTGCTGGGAAATCGCGTACAGCCTAATGGGGTGATAAGAAAACTTGAGGAAAGAACGTGGCAATAAGAACGCACAATTTACCGCTGCACACGAGCAGTGCAACGAACTAGTCTGTGGAATTTTTTTTCGTGTCGACTTTGCACCGTGCTTTTCTGGCTGGTTAAGCAGCGAAGTGAGTGAATTTTCATTGAGTTTTGCCGCTATCGATTTTTTAGAAGTCAACTGTGAGTGCGCCTTGCAAAAAGCTGCGAAAGTGTCTTAAGCACCAGCAGCATGAGTGAGAAAACTGCGGCATGGTTTTGTTCCTTTCAGGTGGTTTTCTTGAGAACAGTGAAGGCAGAAAAGTTGAAAAGAACATCGTTGGCTTATTCAGTATGACCCCAATAAAGTTCTTGTTCGTTTGCATGATCAGCTTTAACTTGTTTTGGTTCATACCAATGCGGGACAATAAAAACATTTTGCATGCTTCCTACAAATTCATATCATTGAGATTCTACTGTAGATGTGTTTTTCATAGTTTTGGTTAACTTTGTCCAAGTCTGTAATTTCTTTCTCTTTCTCTCCTCTGGCTACCTCCTCCTCAAAGAGTAGGCAGGCATTGTGCCCCTCTTAGAGGCATTTGTAAGCATGCTGTCTCCTTAGTTCCTCTGCATTCTTGTGAGTTTATTTATGCATATGAAGTAATATTAATAATAAAAATAATGCTACTAGTGCAGTGGCTTCTGCATATTGTACACTTCCTTATCACTGTCTGTTGCTGCGTTAGGCTGGCGTCTCTTTTATGTCCACCATTTAGGGGACAGGTTCTCTCTCAGTGCAGCTGCAGTTTTAGACTTTAAATATTGTTTTTAAATACTAAACTACCATCTATTCAACCCCGACCAGAAATGTCAGCCAGTATCTGTACGGCCTTGCTTGTCTGGACTGTTACTTCTTATTGGTAAAACTGTTCCCCGGTTGATTGTGAATTCAAATTTGGCTGATCAGTGTCCACACCTCAGTAGCAACTCCATTAGTGACCCGCACTGGCTGAAAATCTGTCTTGACCTAAAAGCATGCCACCTCCCTGAAAGAGCCAATTACATGCCTGATATTATTGTAGTATGCTATTACTATTGTAGTATACTCTCATGTAGTATACTCTTTCAGAACTTTGTTGATGAGTTGGCAATGACAGCTGATTGTTTTTTTTTTCTCGTCACTAACTATTACATTTTCCCGAGTACTTCTGGCAAATTGCAGTTAACCTATTCATTTATATATATTTTCGGTTCCTGAAATCTGTGTTAAACAAAAGTTTAGCCATAACTCTGATTATTTGTGGCAATGGTGAAAGTGTGCATTGAACATCAGAATAACTGTAGCAAGGCAGCTTCAGTGCTGTAGTATGTGCCACTTTTAGTGTAGCTGTACTGTTGCTAAGAGTTCGATTGCAAGGCAGGTTGCTGTGCAAAAAAAAAAAAGCTTTTTTTTTTTTTCACACAGTGTTCTACAACGAGGTTGTGGAGAGCCTGCAACGTGGTGTTGAGGAGAACGTCAAGTGCGACAACCTCATCCTCGAGATCAACTCATCGAGGTGAGGGCACAGCGGCATGCGACTCTATTGAAAGTTGCTAAAAGACGAGTTGTAGAAGTGCCAACGCCTACTTTTTGTGATTCTAACTGTATTGTGCACTTTTCGTTAACTTTTACACATAAAAGGGTGTCATTTATTTTTATTCATTGACAATGGCAAGAAGCTTCTTAACTGAGAACATTGTGTGATGGGTGGGTAACACTGTACGGTGAGAGTAAAAGCATCAGATATGACTCGAATCAGTGTCACCTCCACGAGCAGAATCGAAGTGTTAGGTGCTGTTAGGGGCGGTGCGATTTGGTGGGTTGAGTTCCTGAAACGTATGTTGTTTGCATGTGGTAGCATTTCTGTGGCCATTGGGTGGGCAGCACGGTGAGTAATGAGTGGATTAGAATTAATAAATTGACAAATAAATAACTAACACTTAGGTAAGACAGTCGGGCAATGAAACCCCCAGACAACTAAGCCAAGCGCAGCACTGGGGACACTATTTCTGGTCTTCTACTATGAGTTAAGGAGTCAAAAATAATGTCTCGTATTATCTGTCGGTATGCTTAGTTGAGTATAATAGGCAAACTAAGTTTGAGGCATAACGTAGCAATACTGCAATGTGGGCTAATGAAAGCTCATATTTCATTGCTGTGATGCTGCAATGGTAAAAGTAATGAACAAGGAGGGATACATGGGGCTGAGCATCAGTTAATCACTATCATAATAGAGCCAACAGGCTAAATATAATCAAGAAGAGAATGGGTTTTCAATTTTAGTAGTTGACTGAAAATAAGTCATAAAACTAAATAAAAGTTCAAGAAAAATAAACTGCCCACAGATGGGATATGAAAGCTCTCGTTGGCATTTCGCATGCTGCGCCCACACCATCAAGCACCCATAGCACCATTTTCCCGTGCATTTTTTCGGGTGTTAATATGCGCCAGAACTGCTCTCCACAGTGTTAGCTAGTGTAAGACTCATGGTCAAGGCAGTAAACCTTGGACATCGTGGCAGTCACAGGTGTCGCTAGTTTCTTTGAGGATAAGGGATCAGTAAGCCCTGATTTTATCAATTCCCGGAGGCCTCCACTACGGTATCTTTCATAATCACGTCGTGGTTTTGGGATGCCAGATAATATTATTTTTACTTAAACATGCGAGAGCTGATAGACAGTAGCCATGCACTCTGGTTATAAATTCATGTTTCGTTATGGTGTTGGTATTGGAAAGAGCAACAAAATATCATACTTGGCTAGTGTGTGGGTTTGAAAAAGATTGCAAAACACGTTGTGTGCTCCCATGATACTAAGTGGCTGCCTGTTCTTTGCGATGGGTAGGTACGCATACAACATTGCCATGCGTGGAGTGATAGCAGTCGTGACACGGGTGGTCTTGGAGATGCCCCTGCTACTTGTGACCTCGACGGCGGGCAGCGGTGGCGGCGAGGCAGCGACTCAGCCGAGCGTGGCTGAGTATGGCAGAAAGCTGCGAGAGTGTCTTGCCCAGTTCCATGCACTTCTGCGCAACTACGTTCGTGATCCAGAGTCCATGGCCGATTGCCTGTTGGGGCTTGAGGTGAGGTAGCAGATACAGCAAAACCTCGTTGATGCTTACTCATTTTAAACGTACTGACAGCCAAAGGGCACTTCCTGTGAATTCCCACCCAAGTCTCTGTAGAGCCTAACATATTCACAAAGTGTGTGTGAATATTCAAAATTTCGAATGCAACTCGTATACTGTTCTTTTTGTTCAGAGTATATTTGATTTTTAAAAATGCATATTGACTTTCCTGAACATGCAGCTTTGGCCAAATATGCAGTCGAAGTGGTAAATACAGTCAAATACGGTTATATCAAACCCGCATATCTCGAATTTTCAAGTGTATCGAACTCGCAAGTTATTCCGTTTGAAAATTCTTTATAGAAGTATAGAAATTCGCACGTTTATATCAAACAGCATTTTTACCCACCTTTGAATATATCAAATGCTGTGCGAGCTGAAAGACGCACTTCGGAACTTACCCTTCCGCGACAGCGCGGCTCCGTGTGTGAGTTAAAAAGCGCGCTTTTCCTGCTTAAAAAACCTGAAAAGAATGAAAAAAAAGTAAGGGCAAGTGAGTTCGGAATGCACAGTCTCTAATTTGCAGAACGGCTTTTTTTTTTTCGTTCTCTCTTTCTCTCATGCTTTCTCCGCGAACCCGTCGGCTCAGCCTGGAGAGCAGGAACAAAGGAGCCGATGCCTCCTCGTTTAGTCTTCTCTTTTACTTCTTGTTGCTGTCTTGCGGGTTTTGATCAGCCAACCACAGCTTGCGCCGTTTGCTGTTGCCCTCACAGGTGGCGAGCACTTTGTTGCTTCGTTTGTCCCGTCACCTACGTACCACCGCATGTGCAGCATTCCTCTTTTGCGTGCATCGTGTGCAAAGCTGCTGGGGACTCTTTCTCCTTGTCTTGTAGCTGTGGCTAGTGTCAAGAAGTGCAAGACCTTTGACCTTGTCGAAGTTGGAAGGCCATTCAGCGTGTTGAGGCGGCAAGAAATGTTCGATCATCGCGGACGATTTCGGAATACCACAGAGCACGCTGAGTGCCTTGCTGAAACACAAGGCAGACGTCAAGGCAAAAGCGGCGGAGCAGCGAACGTCGGGAGCCTGTCGTGTGTGCACTCCAGCCCACGAGAATGTAGAAAAGGCACTCTATGCCTGGTTTTTGAGAGTTTGCGCTATGGCCCCATGCTGATGGCCAAAGCCAAATGGTTTGCCACTGCACTCGATGAAGACAGCTTCGCCAACATTGGGTGGCTTCACCATTTTGAGCAGCGGTACATCATTGGGAAAACCATTTCTGGCAAAAGCAAAGCTGTCAACAGCCACGACATCCAGCAGTGGATGACGAAGGAGTGGCCGGAAATTTCTGCGAAGTTTTCTCCCACGGTGATCTTCAATGCCAATAAGACCGGTCTCTTTTGGCAAATGTTGCCGAGCAAGATTCTCGACGTTCGCGATAGCACGTGTCACAAGGGCAAAATGAGTAAAGTTTGCGTGAGCGTTTTGCTGGCAGCCAACATGGATGGGTCTCGGACGCTCCAGCCTTTTGTAATCGGAAAAGCAAGGGCGCCGCGCTGTGTCAAGAACTGTAAGCAGCTCCCTGTTTGCTACACCTCAAACAAGAAGGCATGGATGACGCGTCAACTGTTCACGGAATGACTGCAAGCATGGGACGTTGAGCTGGGCAAGTCGGGGTGTCGCGCTTGTCTTTTTGTGGACAACTGCTCGCCCTTCACGCCAACTGCGAACTGAAAAACATAGAGCTGAAGTTTCTGCCAGCCAACAGAACAGACAAGCTGCAACCACTTGACCAGGGCACCATCAAGTCTTTCAAGTTGCGACCCCTCGATAGGCTGCTGATGAACCTCCGCATGGGCACTAAGCTGAAGGTTGACCTTTTTGGTGCCATACAAATGATGACGGGTGCCTGGCGAGACGTGAAAATGAACACAATGCTGAACTGCTTCTGCAAGGCAGGCTTCCAGACGGCAGAACTCGCGGAAACCGGTGAAGGCGGCGACGACGAGTGTATAGACGATGCATTTCGCGAGTTGTCATCCCTCTTTCCGGCCGCAGTTCCACACGAAGTGTCTGCGGACGATTTCGTCGCAGCAGACTGCAATGTCCAGGCCATTGCGAGCCTCGCTGATGAGGACATCGTAGCTGTGGTCTCAGGGATTCAGGATGCCCAAGCCGACAGTTCAAGTGATGAGGAGGATTGTCGGGACGAGGCGCTGGCTTCACGCGCGTAGTCCGCCGCAGAAGTAGTGGCAGCGTTCGGTGTCATTTGCAGTTGTATCGGCGATATGGAGGGAACCGAGCTGTCGCACCTGGACAGCCTTGAGAAGATCGATACTAGCGTCTTTCTACTGACAGCTTCACTTTCACCAGAATTGGTTTTGCCAATGATGTAGTAGCGCTGCTTAAATCGGTGAAGCCCACCCGGTGTTGTCGGCAAATTTGTTTTACCGAGTGCAGCGGCAAACCATTTGGCCTTGGCGATCAGCATCGGGCTATCCACCGGAACGTTCTTTGTGCGCACTGCTAAAAATCAGGCCTGGTGTGCCTTTTCTACATTCCCATGGGCAGAAGCGCGCACATGACGAGCTCCCGATGTTCGCTGCTCCACCGCCTGTGTCGTGATATCTGCCTTGTTTTTTAACAAGGTACTCAGAGTGCTCCGTAATATCACGAAGTCGTCCGCGACGGTCGAACATTTCTCACTCGCCTCAACACGCTGAATAGCCATCAACTTCACCGCAAAGTCAAGGGTCTTGTGCTCCTTGACACTGGCCATAGCTACACGAGAAATCGTCCATTCAAGAAGTCCGCAGCGGCTTTGCACACCACACATGCAAAAGATAAATGCTGCACATGCGGTGGTACGTAGGCGATGCGACAACAGAAGCAAAGCACTCGCGAAGTGATGACCACTTGCGCGGGCAACAGCCAAAAGTGCGAGCTGTGTTTGGCTGATCAAACCTTGCAAAAATTAAAAGGCAAAAAGAGGAAGAATTTGGCTCCTTCATTCCTGCTCTCCGAGTGGACGGGTACACGGAAAGAGCATAAGAGAAAAAAATGGAAATGAAAAAAAAAAAAGACATTCCGCAGGTTAGAGATTGTGCAGTCCGAGCCCTCTCGTCCTTACCTTTTTTTTCGAGCGTTTCGGGTTTTGACAGAGGCATGGCACCGCGCGGTGATCGCAGGGCGCGGCGAGTGCTGAAGCGCACCTTCCAGGTCGCGTGGCATTTGATATATTCGAAGGCGTGGGAAAAATACCGTTCGATATAAACGTGCGAATTTCTGTACTTTTACAAAGAAATTCAAGGGGATAACTTATGAGTTCGATATACCTGAAAATTCTATATATGTGGGTTTAATATAACTGCGCTTGACTGTAAATGCAATAAAATAATCGTCAATAATGTTGCCTAAACAATCATAAATGGTGTCACTATTTTCAAGAACTTTATGTTTTTTGATCAAATTTGATGAACCTTGGGAAGTTTATTAATATTTATTTGCTAATTTTAAATCTGCAATTATCTTTCTGGTATATTATGTAGTCTTTAAAATACAAAATATTTTATGTATCCTTTAGGGATTAAGATTTTTTCCAAACTGAGAGAGCTTTACAAACTAAATCATGATAATCTGGAATCGGAACTGTGTGGAGTGCAACAAAAATATGCGTTCTAAACCTATTTTAGCACAACTTATGGTATGGTGAACCTTCCCAAGTGAGTGAATTTCAATCTGGGATTTCATTTGTGAATGTTCAACGTACCACAACTTCTGTTCTAATGGGTTTACAACATCCATTTCTGTTACACTGCACACAGTTATAATTCCAGGTTATTGCTATTTGCTAACATACTTTGTAACTCTCCTTGTTTAGAAAAATCTTACTCCTGTATAGTATGATTACATTAGAGGACCACTGTTATTTTCTGGGCTTTTTTTTTAAACACTAAAAAGACGTTGTAGTGGGTACTGTCAACAATGCATGCAGTGGCCTAGCATTTATTTTGCGGTTAAAAGTGATGTGACATGTCAGGACATTTACTTGGCTGCTACCATGTAGTACATACTACATTTTAGTGTCTGCTCCCAACTGGCTGCTACTTACCATGTTTTACTGCACTTCATAACAAGCACATTGTTTATGTTAGTACTGGGGGATACTAGTGATACTAAACCTTCTAAGAACGCTGGCTTAAAATGCATAATGTAAAGAATAACTAGGCCATGGAGCAGAGCACATTGACACACATCGCACTGTTCTCTCTTTTGTTTTTGTCCATATGTTACTGTGCAAAGAAAATCAGCTTATGCAAACTTTGTAACTTGTATGAAAAGTAGTTCTTGGTTGTGGTGCTAAGCCTGAGGGCATGGTGTGATCTCCAATCTTGATGGAAAGTTTTATAAAGATGAAATGCGAGCTTACTTAGATCTAATACACAGCTGTGCAGTGAAGAACTCCAGGTGGTAGCATTCATTTGTGTCTCATAATCATACTTTTGTAGTGTATGGCGACTTCGGATTTTGCATATCGATGGTTTTTCAAGCCTGAATTTGCTTTGTCAATGCTAAGAATGCCTCCACCAGCCGTGGTAGCCACTGCTTTCTATAAATCCCACGTGCAGAGCCAATGTGTTTTCTCGACTGCGCAGGAATTCATCGCACTGCACGAGCAGTACTCTATGGCCGTCGGGGGAATTCTCAAGTGGATGTACGACCGGGAGTTGGTCTCCGAAGAATCCATCGTCCACTGGTTTCAGAAGCACAGCATCAGCACCCCTGGCCCCGCTGGGCTGGTCAGGAAAGCAGTACGTTCATGCTGTTGCTTCCTTGCAGGTTTTCAGTGGTTTTCATTCGTTACCAATGCTGATGACCTTATTTCGATCCTTCACATAAGCTGAAAACATTCTCAAATTGCCAATTTCGTTATAGTGCTGTTTGGCAGGAGTCCCCAAATTTTCTGGCTTTGGGGAACACTGACATGTTCTCCAGAATTGGAACCCTTAGTGCCATGGCAACATTGCAAGAACGGGACGAGTAGGGTTAACACACAAGTGCCAACGAACAACTAGCACAAATTTATTGCGTCGGGAAATATAAACTGTAAAAAATAACTATACATAGAAACAGTAACACGAACTGTCACATGGTGAAAGGTGGTGAAAGCCTGCCACGAGTCAAGATATCCCAATCAGCTTGATAAAAACACAACTTCTTTTTCTAGAAAGGCGATTGAAGGCTCAATGATGCACCTGCACCCCTTTTTCTTGATCTGAAAGGCTTCATTGATTTTGCATTCGATGCAATTTTTATATCTTGAAAGGGCCTCAGTCATTGAAGAGCGGATTGGAACCGCATGATGAACAGTGACCTGCCAAGGTGCTGCTTGTTGAAAACCTAAGATTGCATGCATGCTCTCTAAGCTAGTCATTCAAGCAGCGGACAGTTTGTCTTGTGTAAGAACGGCCACACGACAAAGGAATGTCGTAGACGACATTGTCAACACGTTCGACATATCGAGTACTGAGGTTCTTCGCACAAGTGTGCTTCTTCGGTTTTTCAGTCTTTACTTGCCTGCACAGGCAGCTGAGTTTACGGTAAACTGAAAACAAAAACCTGACCACAATGCTTACAACCTTTTTGAGCGCAAGGCTCTTGCTGTGGACGTAAGAAATCGCGCAAGTTTTCTGTCGTTCCTGTGCTGTGCGTTTCCCAGCGCCTTCCTTGAAAAGCTCACTTAGTAGCTTTGTGGCCAAGGAACACGGGAGTTGCATCGTGTAGACGACACATTTCAGCCGCTGGACCTGAGCAACAAAGCTTTTTTGTGCTTAATGAAAGCTGGACCTCTTGAAGTGCACTCGTCAGAACTCCTGTGGGAACTCAGTGTTTCTGGGCTTGTGCGAATATTCGAATGCAAATGAATATTAATGTGTTTGGATTCGCTGCTATCCAAATTTAAATTGTTGAAAATTTCTCGAAATGAACGAATAAATGTATGTTAAATTGCCTGTAGCCCCCCCCCCCCCCCCTAAAGGTGATTTCACTGCAGTGTAGAGGTGCTAAGCTGTGAAAGCACTCATCCAAATGCATATTAGTTCGCGTGCAATTTTTTGTAAAAGTCGTTTCACTACTGTAGAAAGAAGCCATGAAAACACCTAACCAGAGCCCTGCAGGGGCGTCTCCGTAAGTAGGCGTTTGGTGCGTAGCAACACCACGGACCCGAGGTAACGGGGGAGTTTCAACTCTCTCCTACGTCTTGCTGTGCGTGGCTCTGCTGTGTCCGGGGAAAAGGGTATCCTGGAGGTTGAGCTGACGCCGGGTGATTGGACCTTTAAGGCCCCCCCCCCAGCAGAGGCAACACACCCCTTTGGCCCCGTCTTCACGTAGACGGCGCCCCTGGGCTGACCCACCCAGGGGAAATGGGCAGTCGCCTTTTCCTATCTCACTCTCCCTAGATCTTCGTCTTTATCTCTCACTTTCTATCTGTCCTGTCTTCTACTCTCTTCCGTTTACTTCCAAATTTCTTGGCGGCAAGAGTTAACCTTGTGTGTGCATAGTCTTAGCTATTCCATATTAGGTTATAGCAACGCTGCACAGCTGGCGTCGAAAGGACTTGCCCAGCATCTCCTGCCCCGTCCCCTGGTTGGGCAGCGCTCTTTCTGTCCTTGTCTCTTCTTCTGTAGTTACGTTGTAACTACTCGTAGTCTTGCGCTGCGCAAATATGTTGATTCCCTGGTTGGGCTCGTTGGTGGGCGGCTGGCACCGCTGTTGAATTTTATAGTTTATTTATGGCAAATGCTTTCCCCCCCCCCCCCCTCCTGATCGCTCCCTGAAAAGGTGACGCACCGAAGACACACTGATGCTCAATACACCAAAACCAACCTTCCCAAAGTACCATGTTATTCATAGTCAGAACGAAAAGAAGACAGTACGTGCAATTTCACCTTTTCTCGTGTCAAAAACTCTCACCGAAGCAATAGGCCCAGGTTGTAAAATGACAAGATGGGAAGTGAGGATCTCTTTCTGGAGGTTCGTGACAAAACTCATTACGACAAACTATCCAGAATTGTAACATTTGGGGACACCCCTGTTTCAGTGGGCCCACACAGGTCTATGAACACAGTCCGTGGGGTAATTTCTGATGATGATCTTATCAATCTGAGTGAAAGCGAACTGTTAGAAGGATGGCAAGACCGAAACGTTGTGAAGGTACAGAGAATAATAATCAAGCGTGACAACAAACAGACCCCTACAAAACACGTAATAATTACCTTCGGAACCAGTGGCCTACCAGCATCAATTGAAACCGACTATTGTAAGCTCCGTGTAAGATCGTACATTCCCAATCCTCGTCGATGTTTTAAGTGTCAACGTTTCAGGCATGGATCGCAGAGTTGCAGAGGGTGCACAACTTGCGCAAAGTATGCATCCATGCAACACATATCCAACAACTGCACCTCAGAAACAACTCATTGTTCGAAGATCACGCTGCCTACTCGCAATCATGCCCCACATGGAAAAAAGAGGAACAAATAGTAGAACTTAAGGTCAAATTTAATCTGTCATTCCAAGAAGCACTACACAACCAGTCTCTTCCCTCCTTAGCCGATGTGACACGCCGGGGCGCCGTGCCACTTGTTTCTGCACCCGGAAAAGTCACACAGAGTGTGGCCGCGGCAGTGCCACCAGCGCCCCCGGCTGGAGCAGCCTGTATTGCTCTTCCATCCGACAAACAGGGTCGGCAGACCCCCGTGTCTGCTGGACCTCGGACCACTGCAAGCGCAGTCAGGTCCGAAAGTTCTGTGAACGTGCCTGCCGAGCAGGCACCATCCACCACCTCACAAGAGGTGATGGATACAAGTCCCACTACTCCGGCGCTTCAAACGCCGAAGGCGAAGGATAGGTGCAACTCCTTGGAGCGCGCCAAAAAAGAAAAACCTCGAATAAAAGAGCCGCCAAAAGGCCGTGTAACCTAACGCAACACTTTTGTACACACAGCACCACACAACATTAAAATGACACAAATACTACAGTGGATCGTCAGAAGACTGCTGAGAAACCTCGACGATATCCGGGAACATTTATACATACACCTAAGGTGCTGTGCGTACAAGAGACACACCTGAAACCTAAACACACCAACTTTTTATGTCATTACATTATTTTTCAGAAGGACCAAAATGATGTCATTGTGCCATCCGGTGGTGTTGCCATTATAGTCAATCAAGGGATCGTATGCACACACCTACCACTACAAACATCCCTTGAGGCAGTGGCTGTTCGAGCAGTTCTTTTGAATAAGCTCGTCACCATCTGCTCTCTCTACATACCTCGACAACACCATCTTGAAAAGCGTGAATTCCAGTCCCTCATAGACGAACTCCCAAAAGCCTACCTTATCCTAGGGGACTTTAATGCACATGGTAGCCTCTGGGGTGACTCTCGCTGCGATGTGCAAGGTCACCTGATTCTTTCGGTAAGTGCCTGCTGAATCGAAAAGAGCCAACATATTACAACACTGCTAACAATACGTCCTCAACAGTAGACCTCAGCATAACATCCCCATCACTCCTGCCTCTACTTAAATGGGAAGTCATTAATAATCTATACAGTAGTGACCATTTTCCTATCGTTATCAGCACATCAATAACAAATACATGTCCTGCACAAGTTCCCAAATGGCTCACTGACAAAGCCGATTGGGAAAAGTTTCAAGAAATGACTTTATTATCTTGGACTGACATGGCGGCATTGAACATAGAGGATGCTGTATGCTACTTTACAGCTTTCTTGGTTGATGCAGCAACAAAATGTATTCCCCAAACATGTGGACCGTCAAGCAAACGACGAGTCCCATGGTGGAATAATGAGTGCCGTGATGCTCGAAAAAAACAAAATAAGGCATGGAGGTTGCTTAGAGACTCGCCCACAGCCGAGAATCTTGTAAACTTTAAGGACGTCAAGTCGCAAGCAAGGAGGACACGCCGACAGGCGAGAAGGGAAAGTTAGCATAAATTTTTAGCAGGCATTAACTCGTACACAAATGAGTCGAGAGTCCGGAACATGGTTGGTAAAGTGGCAGGACGAAAAGCACATTCACTTCCTCTAGTGAACACACAAGGGGAGAGTTTGGAAGACCAGGCAAACACTCTCGGAGCACACTTCGAACAGGTCTCCAGCTCATCGCACTACAGTGAAGTGTTACGATGATACAAAACCAGAATAGAAAAACAAAGATTAGAGCGCAAACACGAGGCACGCAATGAACCTTTCTGTTTCGCTGAACTACAAGCCTCACTTACCTGCTGCAATAAATCTACCCCATGCCCTGACCGTGTGGCATAAGAAATGTTAAAACACCTGCCCACTGAAACCCAGAAAGCTCTCCTCTCATTGTATAATGCGATATGGTTTTCGGGCAACCTACCCTCAGCCTGGAAGGAAGCTATCATTATCCCAATTCTAAAACAAGGCAAGGACCCGGCCTCAGTTTTCAGCTACAGGCCAATAGCGTTAACCAGCTGTCTTTGAAAGGTCTTTGAGAAAATGATTAACAGGCGCCTGATGCACTTCTTGAAATTAATGGCCTACTTGACCCATACCAGTGTGGGTTTCGAGAGGCTCGGTTCACCACTGACCACCTTGTCCGTATCGAGGTACAAATTCGTGACGCTTTTGTTCATAAGCAATTTTTTCTTTCTGTGTTCCTCGATATGGAAAAGGCATATGACACTACATGGCACTTTGGAATACTGCAAGACTTGTCACATTTACGTGTGCGGGGTAGAATGCTTACAATCATCGAAAGCTACCTGTCCGACCGTACATTCCGTGTCCGAATTGGCACTGTCTTATCTCGAATATTTGTCCAAGAAACAGGAGTGCCACAAGAGGGTGTATTGAGCTGCACACTTTTCTTAGTTAAAATGAATTCCTTGCACCTGTCTCTCCCTCTTAATATTTTTTACTGCATATATGTCGATGATGTACAGATTGTTTTCAAATCGTGCAACATCTCAACGTGCCAACGTCAAGTTCAACTAGGGTTGAACAAGGTATCTCAACGGGCCGATGAGAGTGGTTTTATACTCAACGCGCGAAAGAGCACATGCGTCTTGTTCTGCCGAAAGAGGGGCCTCCATCCTGACCCCGACATTGACCTGCATGGTCAATCTCTGTCAGTGAAGATCGAGCACAAGTTTCTTGGACTAATATTAGACACAAAACTAACCTTCATCCCACACATCAAGTATTTAAAAGACAGGTGCTTAAAAACAATGAATATTTTGAAAGTTGTCCCGCACTACGTTTGGCAGTGACAAGAAATGTCTAATGAATTTTTATAAAAGCCTCGTACGCACACACCTAGATTACGCTGCTATAATCTATCAGTCGGCAATACCATCAGCCTTGAAGATTCTCGACCCTGTCCACCATCTAGGCATTCGCCTCTCTACGGGTGCTTTTCGAACCAGCCCTGTGGAGAGCTTGTACGTAGATTCGAATGAATGGTTGCTTCACCTACAACGATGTTGCCTGTCTTTTTTGTACTTTTTGAAGGTGAAGGCAGACAAGAAACACCCCTCTCATTTCACAATTAATGATTTGTTTCGTTCTGGCTTGTTCGAGAACGGTCCTTCGTTTAAGCAGCCCTACTCGCTTCGCGTAAGGGGCCTGGCCAAGGAAACAGGTGTGCCTCTTCTCAAACACAGTTTGGTGGCTCCTGCAGCATAACTGCCACCGTGGCAGTGGCAGCTTATAGACTGTGATGTCTCTTTTGTTGAAGTCACAAAGCACGCACCACTTGCACACATACATACATACTTCCTAGAACTATAACATAAATACACATGCCCTGAGTTCTTTACCGATGCCTCAAAGTTCAACACTTCTGTGTCATATGCAGTGGTAGGCCAATCCTTTTCTGAGGCCAGCGTTCTACATCCTAATGCAAGCATTTTCACAGGAAAAGCTTACGCAATACTGGCGGTGGTAAAACACATCAAACAGATAAAATTACAAAAGGCGGTAATATGCACAGATTCCCTAAGTGTGGTCAAAGCCCTGAAAACTCCTAAAAAACACATGAACCCCGTGCTGGTGTCACTTAACTAATTTCTGTGCACACTGAACACATCAAAACAGCATGTCGTTGTCTGCTGGGTGCCAGGGCACTGTGAGATACAAGGGAACGTTTTGGCCGACAAGCTGGCTGCTTCCGCCAACGACACTACTCCAAATGCATCAATACCAATCCCTGCACTTGACTTGAAACCATTTCTAAACTGAAAGCTCAGGGGGTATTGGCAGAACATATGGGATAGACACACAGACAATAAACTCCATGCCATTTAGCCGCTACTAGGTAATTGGCCGCCACTATCAAATCAGGACGCACAGAAGTGACACTAACAAGGCTTAGAACAGGACAACATACACACTACGCATTCATATTATAGTGATGCTGAGGCAGACAGGCTAAAAAACAAGCGTTTTTATTAGGGCGAACTTGTGCCCACGAGTCTAATGACTATGGTCGTCGAGTCCGAGTAGCCGAGTGGCACAGATTCAACTATCTTCCTCGTAGGCCAAGCGCACGAATGCGTGGCGCATGCCAGCCGGGTCTTGCTGGTGCTCTTGCCACGATGATTGCAGCGGGCTACTTGAACGTGGCCAACCTGTCGCGGCAATATCTTCTATCTACCGGCAATCCACCATATTGTGAGACATGTGGAAAACCACTTACGGTTCTCCACATTCTCGTCCAGTGCAATGAGCTCTAAGAAACAAGCACTTTTAACTGCTCTACCGACAGCAGCTCCCATTACACCCTGGGATGCTCATCGGTAGGGATCCGCTTTTTAAACTGCAATCACTTTTCACGTTTTTAAAGATGTTCATAGCTTTCACCCCATATTTCGAGGTAATATGTAGCACGACCTCTGTACCGTGGCCGTGGCTGCGGTGACTACATCTCTATCTTGGTTTTATTATCATGAGATTCTGCCATCCACTTTCACTGCACATATCTCACACCACTGTCATGATTTTATTACTTCGATGTTTTTACCCGCGTTAGCGCGAGGACTTTTAAGGCCCCTTTACAGGCACGCACCATATCAATGTTCATATCTCTAGTCTTTTGGAATGGCACTTTTTGGCCATCAATTGGCCCTTGCGCCATTAAAAACCACTCATAATCATCGTCACCTAACCAGAGAAAATTTGCACTGCCGTGAAGCCTTACTTCAAGGTTAATGAACATATTGCCTTCACATAGATTCATCATTTTTCAAGTTTATAGGCTTGTTATACTGACTTATATACTTAAAGTATAGTCTAAATTTTTAAAATGTAATATATTTTACAGGTTATCACGAGCGTTCTACTGGAAGTCAAATGTGGCTACTATTCAAAGTTATTAGCACTACCTTTGAACCAAAGAGAATGGCATTTGCACTGGCCTTGTTTTAGTTTTTTTTTTTTCTTCAAACATTTCACAGGTTAATAGGGTCATGAAAAACAGTCCCATTTTTTTTATAATACGTGATATATACTATTCAAATTCAATTGAACATTATTTGACCAAAATCATCATTAACTTCGAACCTGAAATTCCCTATTCGCATAAGCCTATGGGTTTCATTAGTGTGCATACTTCCAGCATGTAAGTATGCGCCCTACCACTAGCTTCTGTCTGAACACTTATCTAGTGTTCACTTCGGGTGAACGGGGATCTTGCAGAAAGAGTGATTTTGGTGCCACGGCAATAACGCGTTACCTTTACTGGCAGTGGTCAGAGGTCAGCACTCTCGATGTGGCACTCTCAGTAATGGTACAGGGCTGGTCAAAAGTTTCCAGGTTTTCATGTATCCTATATCCATGTTTCAGTGTATTCCTATACCAGCCTGGCCTGAGAACTACATACCTCCCCTGTCTCTCCTCATGTAGGGGAAATGAAGAGCTGACATTATGAGAGCAACACCAGATGATAGTGTTAAACTTCCCATTAAGATGGGCAACTTCTGTATATTTGCGACATAACTGCCAGCTGAAAATTGTTCAGGTTTTTTTGCATTATTTTTGATGATCTCGGCGCTGTTGTGTGCCAATACTTGCACACTTTATGCATACTCTACTCGAACTTCGTAACTTACTGAGAACTTACTGCCACCTGTAAATATTTGTTACATGAGAAAAATTAACTCTCAATTGCACTGACACTGATTGCTAGCAAGGTGAGCTCGTACTGTTTGCTATGTTCACCCTGTGTTTGTGCAGAACACCACTCACAGCACTCACTACTTAATGTGCTAAACTGTGCTGTACTGAACTGCACCATACCATACGGTACATTCTACCAGATACTGTAACCAGTTTTTCTACCTTTTTTTTCCTTCATTCCAATGCAGGCTGCGAAATTCGTACAGTGGCTGCAGGAAGCCGAAGAAGAAAGTGATGAAAGCGAAGAAGAAAGCGACTAGTTCGAATAAATTAATACTGAAGCCTTCACACAAGGGTGCGTTGATGATCCTGGGCTTTACCTTTATCATAAGTACAACAAATGCATCTCACAAATAGTAGTTATACCAAGTGTGGAAATAGACTGATGTTTCTACATCCATCGTGCATGGTCTGGTATAGACACAAGATTATTAAGAACTAACAGACAGTAATGCTAGGGAAAGTAGAGGGGATGATATTATAAGTAATTGTAATGTAAGTGAGAAAGAACAAAGTGGACGAAAACATAAGTTGCCACCAGTAGGATTCAAACTTGCATTATGCAAAGGTTTGAATGCTGTTAGTGGCAAGTTAACTTTTCATCCACTTTGTTTCTTCTCATTTACATGACAATTACTTATTAATAACATCCCCTATACTTTCCCTGGCATTGCTGTCTACTAGTTCTCAATAATGTTGTGTCCAAGAAACAAGAAAGAAAACAAAAACGAACCCTTAAATTTATACTCCCCCCCCTCTCTCTTCCCCGTCTCACAATATATATATATATAGAGAGAGAGAGAAACAGATGAATAAATTGTAGTACTATTTATTCATATCAAAGCCACAAAAGTTGATTGGTAGGCAAGTTGGTTCCTTCTGAAACATATATGGAAAAAATTGGTTGCTCATGTATCGACCAAGAATACCAGTGGCTTCTGCGCAATTCAAAGAAGCCAGTAAGATGAGAATTTAATGGCCTGCCTATTTTCTAGCGATAGTCTAGAGGGTGACATGTTTGCACTTGTAGGACTGCTATATGTGGCTCTTTTAGCCAATGTTATGTTCTATACAGTCAACTTTCTTGAAGATGAACTCAAATGGACACGGTAAACTTGCCCATACTGTCTGAAGCTTGGCTTGTCATAAATGACACCTTCGTTTAACACGGTATCACAATGGCATGATTTAGCAGTGATCTGATTCACAGGACTTGCAAGTGTGAAAATCTTTCTTTTCCTAGTGAGATGGCATGCTCTTATAGTTGTGTACTGATGCAGGGGCCAGTCTGTCCTATGTACATATTTCCACAGATTAGTGGTATGCAATATAGTACCACCCCTTCTCTAAAAGAAGAATAGATGTTCATAAAATACTGAGAAGGGCTGGTATATCGGATACAACTAATCTGTGAAAATATTGTACATAGGACAGACTGGCCCCTGCATCAATACGCAACTATAAGAGCATGCCAACTCACCAGGAAAAGAAAAATTTTCATACTTGCAAGTCATGTAAATTAGACCATTGTAAATCATGCCATTGTGATCCTGTGTTTCACGATACAGATAATTTATTCACACATAGAGTTAAACTAACAGGAGAATATAAATGACACATTTAAAAATGAAGTAGGTACTACGTGATGTACAGTGACAACAGTGTGAGAGGAGGGGGGAGCACCCAGAATGTTACGCACCTCTATCTGACACTCAAGCAGGAAACAGCCAGCAACTCAGCTAAAAAGATCACGCAAACGTGCTGCTCCTAATTACAAAACACAGGTTTTGCTGGGCATCTTGTAAACAGGAGCACATGTACAGGGGTAGCCAAAAGTTCGCAGGCATAGCTCCAGTAATACTATTACACAAGATAGTGGCCTGTCAACTTTTGACCATGCTGGTACATAAAATTGCTTTTACCATATGGGAAACTTCTTTAAATTGTTGCAACATTTGCTCACCATGAAGGTTGATACCTAAATGTTTTTTTTAACACTTGAGTGATACCAGCTAAAGCTAAAAACGCATGCAATAAAATCTGCAACATGTGCATTTATGCAACATATGAAACATATACATATGAGCTAGTACATGGGAGCTAATAGCACTAACATGGGACACAGAATTTGACTAGTTGCATTACTGGGACTCACCTGTGTGCACCGAATCGGCCGATTGAAGAAAGGAAGGCCGAGTACAGTCGTTTTGATCATTGGACATGCAAGATTCCTGTGGTGACACTGTCAGCGAAAGTGATCTTGGAATAAGGCCCACGCATTTCATTTGTTGTACATCCAGTCTTTCTCGTTGGGCACTGTGCCTTGCGTCTTTCTGTCGTAAGGTGTTTGCTGCACAACAGTGTCGTCATCACTTCAAGTGCGTAAAAGACAGCTGTCTTCATAAAGCCAAAGCGTACGATGACTAGTCTGCAAAAGGGCACCTGTTTATTGTAGAACAAAGGTAAAAGTGGCCAGCGAACTGAGATTGGCACAATGGCAAGGCTACTTCTTTCCCTCGACCATGATGATGTGGTAGCCAAACTTTGTCTTGACGGGAGGGTCTGTGTAGACTGGGTTGGCCAGGCTACTCACTGGCAATGCGAAGGCTGCGTCCTGGAATGGCCCCACCATCGAGCCTCGCGTCATCCAGCCCAAATCACCCTACGCATACGAAGTGACGAACAGGTTAAGACCCTTCCAATGGACACTAGAACACCTACCATGCCAGCAATGCTAGTGCAAAAGCATAAGCCAAACATATTCTGCATGCAAGATAAAGCCTATATATACAGGAAAAAGTCTTGCTGCTGCAGCTTTCGTAGACCCTGATTTTACTTCCTTTTTAAAGAACCACAGGTAGTATGAATTAATCCCGACTATCTAACACTTCATAAATGTACCACAGTTGTGTTCTGGCATACAAGGTCTCTTAATTTAATTTTTTTTAGACACTACAATTAAGCCAATAAAGCATACAGTTTCGGATGGCCAATAAAGCATACAGTTTCGGATGGCCAATAAAGCCAGCCTCGTGCACATTTCCTTATAGTTTTCAGGGTAATAACAATCAGACCAAAAAAAGGACAAAAAAGAAAAGGGCAACTGATTCCTAGCTACATGCCATACGATACTCTTGCAGATCAATAAGTCAGTCAGTCAATCAACTGATAGATGACCCCAGGGCGCTTACCCCTTGGCGAGCTTTGTCCTCGCTGTAGGAGGCAGCCACCTCGTTGAATTTCATGCCACCCTTGATTTTCTCGAGAGCCTCCAGGGCCTTGGACTGCTTCTCGCACAGAATGTGTCGAACCTGCGCAGTGTCACGCACAAGAGAGCCTCCATCACGTAGCAGTACGGTTGCACAGCACCAAGCTCCCAGCAGTGCTTCAGGAGCAACGGAGCATTGCTAAAGAAACAGAGATGACGGGAAGATGCCAGAGATGTACAATCTCTGCATGTCTCATTTACTTGTAAGAAATAGATAAGACCTTGCATTTGCGTACTTGCTCAAATACACCTTCCCTTCATCCATGTCTCATGCTACTCTCCCATACCTCTTTATTTCCGAAAACAACGGGACTGGTATCAGTTAAGTGATTGTCATAATTACATCCTTTAACGACATCTGTTATGAAGAACTGGAACCTGAAGGGACCGGAAAATGTGTTTTGTTTAACAGGACTTTCGTTTACTGAGAGATAAGCAGTGCAGAATCCAAATACGAAACCAACCATTTTAGAGGCAGTCGTTCTATTTAAGCAACGATTTCGTTTGAGAGAGTTTCATTTAATGGTAGTCTACTGTACTTGATAAATTAGCTAGTTTTTTGTATGTTTATTTGCTCTATACTTTTTATCTTTTTTTGACGCTCAAGAGGCTTTTGAAACTGTTATAAGCACATCTATATGTGTTGCGTGTGTTTTATTCTTATGCTGCTAGTGCTCGCAAAAACACTATATGCTCTGAATCATATTCTGGACTAATCAAACATATGTACTAACAACAAGCCACTGAGGCTGTTGGCCTAATGAGGACTGGTTGTACTATTTTCAGTACCCAAATAATTGAAACTGAAAAAAAAAAAATAAAGAATTCAGGTACCCTTGCCTTGTTTGGAAAATGAAGGCAAGAAAAGCTTGCCAACTATGGGCCCGACGTTACTACTTTTCTTTCTATTGCATTGTACAATTATCCCTTCCGGGTATTATTTTTTTTCCCTCTATGCCAGGAATAGAACCTTGATCGCTTCGTTTCGCATCACACCCCTTCAGTTGCTACAGGCAACAATAACGTTCATGCGTTCATATCTGGGCAAGAATGAAATATGGTGATGTGGAACGACAATTCATCTTAATAACTACTATAAAAAATCATATTTTCATACAAAAAGATGGTTGATCAATTATTAGAAAGTAGCTCGTAAAAAATGCACGTGACCGGCGCACCTTCGAGGAACTCGTATGTGTAAACCCGCATTTTCTGTACACTCGAGGACACATCTGCAGTGCCCATTTGTGAGGAAATAAGAGACTTCAATTAAGAAAAGAAAAAGACAACCAATTTTTGAAGTGAAAATAAAAAGGCTCTCTAGGCAAGTTTGGTTATAAGTTTTTAATTTTAAAAACTGTCCAAATTAAAAACTGACCCTATGTTTTCAAGCTTGTTCGATCTCTTTTTCAGGGGTTTGACGGTCAAGCCCCATTCGAGGAACACCTGGAAACATTAACCGCTGAATGATGACTCTACCGAGCGTGTATGCATGCGATCTCAACAGAGAAGACAATGCATTGACAAGAGCAGAGGGGAGGATGATGGTGAAGAAGGAGACAACCACCAGAAAGCACTAGCCTCGGAGCTGGCCAGACAATCGCCCCCCACTGAAGAAAAGGCCGAACGGGTCGCGAAACGTAGGGCCACTTTTTTTAAATTAAACACCAACCCAAACTTGGCTGCAGAGCCTTTTTATTCTTGTTTCACTCAGGCAGACAGATTTCTGCCCAATATATTTAACTTAATATTTTTTAGACTGACCTGTAGATGGAACAAAATATTGAATACCTTCTTTTCATATGTGGAAACTTAAATGAGCTGTGCAAATGCGAGCGCTCGACCTTGAGTTCACTGCTTGGAAATACATTTCCACACAACTGCTTGAGGCCAGTGGTGTGCAATGTGCAAGCAACGTTGGTGCTAACACAGGTCACAGAGAAACGCCTCTCGCTATACAATGTTTCTTTGATTAGTATCCTCTAAAGCCAATGAAAAGGTGATCTTTGTACGACTCGCAGCCTACATATAGACAACACTTCATATTAGAGCAAAGTTGTTAACGTTTGTCAAATTAAATTCAATCTTTACTGAGGCTTTTTCTTTCTTTTTCACCAATAACATTTGTTAATTGTGGATAAAATATCGATATTGAAAACAGACTTGCTTAGGCCCATGGACCTGCATGCCGACCAGTCAGCAACAGGTGAGTGTAACACGAGATCACACATGTTTTTAATCAAATACTTTGCTTATACATAACAATTGAGTGGCGTTAGATTAACCATCTCCGATAGGAATCCGCTAATTGAAGCTTCGATTTGCAGCACACCAAATTTGTTCTCAATTTGAGAAACTCCTCTTTCGCTGCACTTAATGTTGCTCTGTTAAGTTTTGTCTAAGTGGCATTGACAGTAATGCACCTTCACATGCAACCAACCTATCTCTCTGCATTGCATGTGTACACCCGCAGGTCACGAGATTGAATCCCGGCTGCGGCGTCTGCATTTCCGATGGAGGTGGAAATGTTGTAGGCTCGTGTGCTCAGATTTGGGTGCACGTTAAAGAACCCCGTATGTTCGAAATTTCCAGAGCCCTCCACTACACCGTCTCTCGTAATCATATGATGGTTTTAGGACGTTAAACCTCGCATATCAATCAATCGTTTGTGTAGGGTACCAGGTTTCCCTTCGAAGGTGCATATGGGTGCTCTAGGGGAGGTCAACTACATATGATAGCCCTTGGTCTCTTTTTGGCTTTTATGACAGTGCGACATGAGAGAGTCCATATTCAGGCTGTTCTCTCGGGCTTTTCACATGCGCAGACAGTGGTTGGCGGCAACAGCGATGCTGTGGTAGTTTTTGAGTGTTGCTAACGTAACAATACCTTATGTGGAACGACTGAAAGATTCCCATCTCGTTTTTAAGAACTTCTCGATTTTACGAGCTCGCGCACGGTCATCACTTCGTTAGATCGAATTCCGAATGCATATGTACCCTGTGTCTACTAGTTCGAGCTCTAACGACTGTCTTTCGCAAAATAATGCAGACAAAACAAAAATTATTGAGCAACTGCAGCAATTATACATTTCGGTAATCAATGTCTACGCCCCCTTTTTACCAGGCTGAACATGCTTGGCTATTCCGATTACACCTCGTTTTTAAACGACCACGAGATCTACTAGAGAGAATGAATAGCGGCCTTGTGTCAAGCGTAGATATGTGTGGCGGGTCAACTTGAGTACCAGTGCATCGTCTACAGCACAGCACCTTGACGGCGGTTCCTCCCTTGGCCTGCTTGCCGCCTTTGGAGTCTGAAGCTTCGGCTGACTTTCCCGCACCTTTGCCTTTACCTCCTTTGGATCCACCTTTGGAGTCGCCACCTTTACCTTTCGGAGGCATGATGCCGGCCGGCCTAGGTACGCACCGGCCTGCGATATGGTGAAAAATCGTTTCAGTACAGTCTTCTATCACATCGTGTCTATAGAGAGAAACGTAACAAGTGATTGCGTGCTTTGCAGACTATGACTTGACCTATAGCCTAAACTAGAATCTGCCAAAGAAAAAGCTACGTCGATCAGCTACACAAATGCCAACTGTGCTTGATCAACGAATGAGTGCGAGGTGAAACACTCCGCTGTGCAAGAGCAAGATGGTAACAGTAAAATCTGCACTCTTCATCCGTTATTAAAACGTGGAATTAAGCTTAATTTAGGAAGGCAGTGCAATATTTCTGCATACAAGCGAGCGCGGGATGTTGAATCCGGGAACGAAGCGGGGCACGGAACACGTGTTATCACTGACGTAAACAAACAAAATCATTTCAGCAGACACGACAAAAATTTCAAATTATAATAAACGTGCCTTCAGAAACTACATTTAGTGTGTGGTAAATTTTAAATGTTTGTCGTTAATTTAAAACATACAACAAATTAAAGTACGACACTACGGCGACAAGAGTTGACGGCTCGTCGAGTTCATGACCTACTACACTCCTGACCTGTTCAGATAGCGGGGTTCCTATGGGAGCGCGTGTCCCCGCTCTCGTTCAATCGCTCGCCGTAGGTGGCGCTACCTATAACCTGTTCGTCTGCTACTGTGCGGCCGGCAGGAGGGCGACGGACTGATACCATGCGTCTGCTTCTGTGACAAACTGCCTATACGTGTGATTGTTTTTTGCTGAAAAGGCTAACGTGTGCTATGTGTTACATTTTAGTAGTTAGGCTATACTGGTTGATTGACTTCTAAAGCTGTATATTTGCGTAGAAATGTCTTGCTGCATGGTTGTTTTTGCCATTCCAGCCTAAAAAAACTTCAATTTAGTATTCATAAAGCTTTTGACTAATAATGTACTCATTGGTAATAGAATATCAAACTGATTTTAGGTTGTTTAGGACGCGTCAGGTGAAACGCAGTGCCCCTGTTGAGCACTTACCTTGGACACTCGCCCTGGACAGGTGTTACACTTGTAGTCAATTGATAGAAGAGAATAATGCACATACGCCCACGGACGCATATCAAGGAGAGACACAGGAATTGAAGCTTTAACTCTTACTGTGACCTACACAACAAAAATTGTGCGTCAAATTTCGCTACGGGAGTTTGTCTGCTGGAACGGGGAGCGCTGGCCGATGCGCGTTTCTATGATTTTATATGTCCGTGCGATGAGACGATATGGTAAAGGCAGTGATGTGCCTATCGAGGGCAACACATTGCGACCCCAATAAAGTTTTTATCGTCATCATTATCATCATCTTGTCGAGCATAGTTAATAATAATAATAATAATAATAATAATAATAATAATAATAATAATAATAATAATAATAATAATAATAATAATAATAATAATAATAATAATGTTTTATTTTTCATCAATAGTTTGATGAAGGACAGCGGCAGGTAAAAGCTGCTCTTCGAAAGAGGCAGCTTGACATAGGCCCACAGACGCCTTTAGCACGACAGCACTGGCAAACAGTTAGCAATGTTATCTAAGCAACAATTACAAAAATATCAAGTTCAAATTCTAAAAATAAAAATAGCAACCATGATAACAATGTAGCAACTGCAAAGAAATCTTGAAAACTATACATGTGTATATCGTGCAATTGAGTTCGGGTACAGAGTAAGAAATCTATGCCAGCTTTCACATATTTATCAATTAACGTAGAAACTGTGTAGAACAACCTATCTGTGGAGTAGTTTGTTCTCGAAGTTTTTATTTTCCATGTTTCTTTATGTCATGTTTCGAACAAATTATTTGGCTGCAGTTTCGAGAGGTCGTACAAATAATGTCGACTTTTTTTTCATATTTCATATTCTTCTGGTGTTCCCCTTGTATAACTGAACTACAGTCCTCCATGTTGTCCTGACTTGATGGAAAATGCAACCACTCGGCCTCTTGTGCAGTTTCAATTGGGTTTTCAGAACTATATACTTCCCCAGGCTCCGCTGATGCTCGCTCTTCTTGAGAAGAATCTGCGTTGGACGTTCCCCTGTTAAGCCGAAAAAATAGCGAAGCATGACAGATATATTGTCCCGCTAAACGCATAAGGGAATACTGCTAACATTATTCTTATCCGTTGTTGTGTTAGACTTCAAGTTTTACTTACAGTATTTTTACTTGTATGGGTGCCAGCGTTGTTTCCCCCTGCGTTCGTTTTAGCCGCTTTTTCCGCGGCATTGGATCTTGCCCACGTGGATCAGGAGAAGCGGGAAATAAGGAAGGCACGGCTGTGGGCTTCAACATCTTCCTTTTCGTCACTGTTCTGTAATCTTCAGCGGTAAAATGCAGGCTGCATACCTTCGACCGGTCGCTGGGCTCCCAGCGATGCTTTCCTGAACCTTCATCAAAGGTAAAGGCGTATACGCATGGCTAGCAAGATTGCAAAATAACAGTCCATAACACCTTTTTTGTAATTAATTTTTCCAAAATGTAACAAGCCAAATGGGGAGGTTAAGAAAAAGCATAGCCACGATTTTATTCTGGGGAAGTACCTGTATACCCATTTAGTGCATTTTCATATTTTCTCGCAGCCTTTGTAAATGTCTTTTTAGATGACTACATTCGTCGATTGATGTTTAGTGATGGTACGTGGTCGAGTCCAGTGGCATACTTGAAGCCCTTTATTCGAAGAGCTCATTGGCTATACAAGGTTTCATAACAAAGCTGAATTTCCTAATGGCTGCTCAGTAACGAAGCGCGACCCAATACGACAGAGCCGAAACCGAGGCGCACTTGAGCGCCTTGGTCTTGGTTTAGAGCGCAAACCTCTAACCTGTACAATGACTCCGCCGTTGACGACGATGACTTCAGTGGTTTTTGTTCTTTTGCATTCTCCAAAACGAATCTTTGTCATGCATGATGTAATCTCAGATGCAGCACGCACATAAATAGAGTATCTGTCGCTGATTATTCCAGGTTCCTCATTTCGGTTTCACCGGCTGGGTCTCTTAACCCTCACAGAGCCGATGGGCTCATTGCACGAAGGACTTCAATTATGTCATTATACCCGACCGCCTGCCAGCCCTATATAGAGTGAACAGTTAATCGCCACATTTCGTTACCGGCGTAACGTTTCTAATTACCTTAAGTAAGCTTATACAGAAACGAACAAAGCTGTATGGGAAGATAGAGGTTTGAGATGAGAAATACATTTGACCAAATTCGGTCGCTAACTTCAGTGACACCCAGTGTTCAAGAGTTGTCCATCGCTAACACACACACACACACACACACACACACACACACACACACACACACACACACACACACACACACACAGAGAGACAAACTGTGGAGGCAGCACGTAAATATTTCATATCATTAATTTTTTTATGGATTTCGGCGGCATTTGTTGAGGCAGCCTTCGGGAAGGGTGCTCGAACCCCTCGCAACCCACCGCTACGCATTTTTACATAATTTACAGATTTCGTATATTTACTTTTTTCTTGTGTGCTATATTTAAATTTCTTGGCACTATTTGTGGAGCCTGCCATATTAGCCGCGGTACTTTAAAAAAGCTTTCATGTTTTTTAGCTCAGTGAATTAGCATAACACACGGAAATAAAGTTTACTAAAGCACCCTGGTGCTTCTTGCTAGCTTGCAACTCGTTCTGAATTGAAACGACTCTCAAAAACACAAGACTCACCTTTTCTTCCAATTGCCTCGATCCATTCTTCCCGTATGTCTGTGGCAGGAAACTCGTGAAAACTTACTTTACTTTGTTTGCCTTGTTCCGATTTGCAATATGGCACGCAGCAATACACCATACTTACATTTGAGGTGTCAGCTCATCTAAAAAAAAAAAAACTGCACGCGGCCACTATTAGAGCTGACTACTGCAGCTATCTGCCGTCTGCAAGTTTCTGCACACGACCTACTGTGTTTCTGCGTATCTTCTGCAATTTGTGTATGCGTATCGTCTGGAACCATCGTGATTCAGTGTGAACAATGAATGCCTAACAATAGTTTTTTTATCTCGTTGGACTACGTTTTCATTCAAGAAATATTTTCATAATAAATTTTCCTTCATTTGTAGAAAAGTTCCCGTCTGCTTGCCACTGTGACCCTTTGTGTGCTTTTTTTACGGTTCTATTTCTGCTTCAAACGTCCACACGAATGCAGCCAACTCTGACGAGGAATCATATCGCTTTATTTGCCATATTTTACACATTCATACACAATTCATGCACAATAAGAACGATTTGCACTGCCACAGCGATGGCTGAAGCAGACGACAGCGAACAGGTGCTGCCTAGCGCCACGCCGCTCGTAGGTGACGGCCCTAGCGGCAGAAGGTATGAACTAGAACGTGGGCGCTGGAAGAGGTGCTCTCTGGGCAGGTCAGGAGTGTAGTAGGTCATGGTCGAGTTAATCCAATCCTAAATCGGCTCGTCAGCGGTCGGAGATGGCCGACAATTCTAAGCTGTTCTACGGCGGTGTGTTTCTGCTGTTTCTCGCGTACAGCCTTCAGGATTTCTTCCTCGGTGGAGAACAGAGTGCGTCGCAGATGAAGGAGATTCCGAAGACCAGCTTCAAGACGGACTTCGCGAACCCCAAGTTGAAATTCCTTTACTGGTGAGTCGGTCCCACCGCTGGTGGCTCGTGCAGGAAAGTAACCGTCCGCTGCGCACGTTCTACAAGCGGCGTTCGACCCTGAAGGGCCTTTGACCTTCCTTATATTTGCTCGATTTCGCGTTATCCTCATCTGCCGCGTGCGTATCGGGCCATCGCCCATGTCGCTATTGGGCCTTGCGGTACGTTATGCGCCGGCTAAACCCAGATCGCGCACCTCCCTTTTCTAAATTAAACACATTGGTCTCGCTGTAACACTTAGGTGAAGCTGCGGGATTTTGTTAGCGTGCGTTCATTAAATACGTTTGCTTTCTGTTGTAACGTTTTCTTCTTTAGTTCATCACGTCTGGTAGCCACGAGTGCATCGACCCAGCCTTGTTTCGCTTTGCCTTGTGATTGAGTGGCGCTGTGTAGGATCCGCTGTCGTCGTGCGACCCTCGCTTGCAAGTAATTATTGCAGCGCTTCTATTGTTCGCCGCATTGGTCGAAAGCCTGTTACGTGCAGGCGCGGGACCCATGCGAAAGCTGGTAGAGTACGTGTAGCGAGTAACGCTTTGTGAAGCGAACGGACATCTTTCATCGCGTTTAGAGCTTTCTGCGTTCGTGTTCCATGTGAAGAATACGCTGCTTTTCGTATTATTATCGAAGCAAAGCAGCACTGAACCTGGCGGTCATTAGGAAAGAAACCGCCTCGGAAACCGCCTCGGGAAATGCGTGCGCTGATTGATGTACTGCGTCGTAGTTCGGGTAATCTCTCCAAGTGGGCAAGGTCCACACGGTAGGAAACCACCATGATAACTGCGCAGCAATGTGTGGTACTGTTTAGTGTTGCCCGCGATTGTTGTTTTACCGAAATGGCGTTAAAAAAGTCGTTTGGCATTCGCAGTCGTCCCGGTGTTGGCGGCTGCGTCGTTGTTTGCGAGCGAAAAAAATCGATATAGATGCTAAAAACAACCAAAAAAATCTGGCTTGGGTGAGATTCCAATACAAACCTTCTGCGTGGCAGACAGGTGCTTTTATTTAACTGCAGAGCCACATCACTGAGTAAAATTTTCTCATAAAAAAATGAGGAAATTTATTTTAGTTGAGTAGTACGTGAGAAAGTGTAATATTGTGTGGCATGAGCGTAGAATCGCACCGGAAATCACATCATGCGACTTGTGCAGCAAATGAGTTATTTAAAGGCCCACTCACGACACAGCGATCCAACTTCATCGATCATAATCAGCAGCAACTGCATTGACGAGGTGTGCAGCTGCGCATATTGCCTTGCAAGCGCACTGTAGGTTTTTCACCGATTCCCACAATATGATAAATTATGACGCAGTGGGCCCTTCATAACTATATATGCAGTAGGTGTGCATTCTAGTAGATTTTAAAACTGCCATTGATCAGTGCACAGACCTTTCATTCCTTGCGGCGTGGTTGAGGAGACCACTGGGAAGTGAAGCGAGTGAGAAGACTATGGGAACAGGGTCCTATTATGATATTGCTTTTTTACTCTTGAAAGCAAGCCTTCGGCATCCTTAAGTTTTCTTTTGTTTTGTGTCATTACATTCTTAGCAGTGCAAACTTTCTTGGCCTTAATTTAAGTATCACCTTAATTTGGTTCATCAGTGTGTCAGTAAAGCTGTCGAATCACACTTTCTGATAAGACATTCATGTTTTGAAGGGTGGGGCGTATGTTACAGAACCATTGTGCTCACGTGATTTCCACCTTTTAATTCTAACTTTGATCGTTTACTTTAGTGCTGATTGAGATTGTTTCATATGTGACACCTGATGGCAGTTGCCACTTGTCCTCATCCATGCTCAACTGCGAACTCGGAGGCCGTGGGTTTGATCTGAGCTGCGCCACATTTTGATGGACGTGAAATACCAGAGGCCCATGTACTGTGCCGATGGCAGTGCACATTAAAAAGAACCATAAGATCGAAATTTCTGGAGCCGTCTGCTGCGATGTCCCTCATGATACTATAATGGTTTTGGAATGTGAAACCCCTGATTTTATTGTTACTTGTCACATTTTCTCATGTCTTGCAAATCGTGTGGTGCCCAGGCACCACAGAAAGCGACCAATGGGCCCAGTCGATTACGTTTTTTAAGTTTAAAGTGAATGCCTTACACTCTCAATCGAATGCCGAATATGGGGATAGAACACTGTCCTGACATATCTGTCGGTTTCAATGAATCCGTTTTAGTGGGACAAAGCTTGAGTGTATTTGATATTCCGTGTTTAGTGAAGGTTTGTGTCATTAGAAAGTTCCGACACTTGTTCTTGCAGGAGAGCTGTGGAACTTGTTCATATTTGAAACCTTCCTCGTACCTCTGTCATGACGTTCAAAAAAATTCATAAATGTGAGGTGCTGCTGGAGCCAGTGTTTCAAGGCAGTAAGTAGCTCATGCCTTGAAGAATGCTAGAAACGCTGGCTCAGTCAGTTCAAAAGATTTTTTTTTTCCTCTGTTCAAGCTTCAATCTTCCTTTGGAACTTCTGCATTATCATGATGATCTGTATCATACTGCCAGGTTGCAATGTCGGTAACATGCAGGATTCCTTTTAAGCTACATATTTGCATCATCTGAAAACTGCACCCATTGTTATGCAGATTGTGTTTCATCACGGCCTCCGCTTTTGCTGTTCTGTTCAGTATTGCATTCATCGTTGCATCACCCTACTGGGAGACTTTTATTTTGAGGAGTTGCCACATTTATTTTGAAAAGTCTACTGGTAGCTTTGTAGTATAGTACTAACTTTGCAACGTAACACTGTCTGTGTCCCTTGTTTACCTAAGCATGACAAGATTATGCGAGATTAATTTTATGGAGCACTGAAACCGTATCCTCATAATACAGCTGTAATCATCGTTGTGTTTGTGTGGTTTGCTACAAATTATCCAACACAAGGTAAACCCTAGCCTCATCCATTGCTTAACAGTATCCTAATTTCTTCGGACTTGTTTGACTTAGTCATATGACTCTAATAAATAATGAACGTAACAAAAACATAGATCATCAGACACCAACACTTTTTGTGTAACAACTGTTTTAATGTATGGTAACGTATAAAACAACATTATTATGAACAGCAGTGCCATACCTACCGAGAAATTAAGCTAAATGTATCGCACGATGTCCGCCTACAACTGATCACTAGTAATCAAACTAGCTTCAATAAAAAGAGCCTTTTGTGCATCAAGACATGTAATACAATTCCGCTTATCTCTTTTTGTTAGATTTATAGAATAAAGAATGCCTTCCATTACTATGGAGAATGGCGTGAGTGGTTCAAAAGTTCCGCTTTTGCCTGGTTAGGCTGGATAGCCGGTGCCCTCGAGTGGTACCCAGTTGAAGCAAGCAGAAGATTGTTTAATGGCCAGTGCTGCTGTGGCTCCTGCTACCTGCGTGCGCCCTGCAGGTACTAGTGTCGGCGGCTGCGCAAGAAAGGTGGGCAAAGTTGGGTACAAAAACAGTGGCCTCAGAAAGACCGCATTGAGGCAGGTGATTTAAAGTGCGCTAATGTGATGAAGACCATTAAAACATGATTTTATTCCAAGATAAGCGCTTCCTTGGAACAATAGTTGCACTACAAGGTTTCTGGATCGCTATTTCAACAATCGCTGTCAACGTAATGTTTGTATTTAGCGTTTTTAAGCAGCTTCTATTGTGGAAACTAAAAGGTGTACAATTTTAGTGCAAAATTTCAGTGGAGCCTTTTTGTTTGATGCACGGTTGCTGCAAAGCAGGTATTTTGAATGAGCTATGCATAGTATGTCACATGTAGCAAGCCATAAGTGGGACAAGCAAGAGCATATGCTTCGGGATCGTGTGTGCCGACAGCTGTTTGCACAAGGGCTCCACGTGCGAGAGAGAAATTTTGCATGTGCATTTCGTTTTCAAATAGTAGAAAAATAAATGTGATGTGAAGTGGGATGTGCGACCATTCTTGTATGTCTTTAAAAGAACAGGAAGGAAGCAGGCATTATGAGGAGTTCATTTCCTGCTGTTTGGCCAGAGGCTGGCCAGTGCACCAAACTATGGGTGCATAAGTATTCAAGCTTTTTTTAATACAAAATCAATGAGTGCTAGTTGCTATTTTCAAAAAAAAAACACTAAGTAGTTTCTGAATGTTAATAAATGTTGACTGTGTCAAGGCAAACCGAAAATTGTTGTAAAATGACAATAAGTTTCATTTTCTGAGGAATAGGTAGCACTGGCATAAAACATGGCCACCTACATAGTTTGGAGAGCCAGAATGTGTCGCTTATAGACCAATCACTAGCACTTCACCAAGAGTTGTGTGCACATACGAAATCTTCTTGTTTCTGAATCTCATTCAGGGTTCTCGATGCTAAATTAAAGAACATCAGGACGCACTTAATTAGCTTTGCTTTGGACATTATTTATTTCTTCTTGTATTTGGTTTGAAAAATTACTAGTTGCAAGCGCATAGAGTGAAGTTGTTGCAGTGTCTTTTCAGAAAGGAGTTTGGATGTTAGCAGCCATTCAACACAGTTATGTTCGCAACAGGGCATGGAAGCTGCATAACATTTTGCATTGAGATGCCCACTAGAATAAAGTAAGGGTGTTAAAAAGTCAAAATTTTCTATTTTAAGGCAAATCACCATTTTTAAATATGAAAGTGTATATGAAATTTCTACTCATTACGAAACATTGTATAAACTGTGCATGGAGTTTATGAAGGAAAGAATTGGAAGTTTTCTTTTTTAGAGACAGTATTAATGAGAATAGACAATGTTGCCAAGGAAAGTATAGGGGATAGTATTAGTAATATTAATAACATCCCCTATACTTTCCTTGGAATCATTGTCTGTTAGTTTATGTAACACTGCTATAAATGTTGTGTTAGCATTACGTATAACGCCATCTACAAGTAGACCCAGTCCTCAAAGAGGAGGCAAGTAGCTGTTTAGAGAGGTGGCAAATATGAGTGTCCGGTATTTGGGGCCAACTTCTTAACTGAGCACTCGGCCATCCTCATGCGCAGCTACTCGTGAGGCTATCGTCGGGCCTTTGAGCAGTATGCGGGGCTGCTGATGGAGAAGTACCCATCGCTGCTGGTGGAAGGGGACGCCTACCCCCCGCCACCCCCCCGCATGCAGCTGGCCCACGCCCTGTCCCTGCTCAAGCTGGCCCTCATTGCGCTGGTGCTGCTGGGATTCAACCCCTTCACCTGGATGGGGCACCCCACACCGGCCTTCTACACCTGGATGGTCGGCAACAAGGTGAGCTGGGACCAAGCCATGTGGCAGGTCTCCATCTGCGCAAGGGGCTCTCAAACACCCTTTTAGTGAAAAATTGAATGAGCTTAAACTCTTAAATTATTCTTTGAGAACTATATTTTGATTTCATCTAATCATCGTCGGTTTGTTACTGAAGAGGAAATCAAGTACTAATTTTTCATGCCCAAAACTTCAGCTTGATATTGCCGCGAACCATGCATTGGGTTTGTTTATTTGTGTTTTGTTTTTTCGGCCTGGCTGCGCCGGCCTGTGCTATCGCCGTTTTCACAGCGTTTCGAACGAACGCTACCACAGCGTTTCGAACAAACGCTATCGAACAACGCTTCAGGCGTTGTTCGATAGTGCTGCGAACCATGCATGGAAACAACGCTTCAAGCGTTTGTTAGAGGCGCTGTTCGAACGAACAGCATTTCTAACAAACACTATCACGGCGTTCCCGATACAATTCGACTATTCGAGAAACCCTCGCGCCGAGGGATGTAAATTCCCGCACAGCCGATGCGGCGTCATTCGATCGCCGACGCTCACTAGCGTGCCCGTCGTTTTGCTGGCCGCTGCTTCGCCGCCTGTGTATTTTTTCAGTTGTTAGGGGAGCACAGGTTCGCTCCAATAAACTTGTTTTCCTCATAGACAACTGCGTCGTCCTTTGCTGCGTGACAATATGAAGCATGCCATCACAAATTTGAAAGTCATTTTCCGTATTTCTGCCACTTCAACTTCTAAAACTTCTTATGTCAAGCCACTGGTCTCTTAGAAGACAATGTAGTAGTACTTTATTTTAGAAATGAAATATGGTTTAAGTCGTAGCAGACACCATCAAAATATTCGATGCAATGACAAGTCGTGCAAACCTCGAAGTGGTATTATCACATTATTTTTGTGTGTCAACTCCATTATGAAGCACCTTCTTGATATAAGAGTACAAGCTTTGTGTACTGGGAAAAAGTTATCTGCTAATATGTAAAAAAATATGTCATTATTGTCCTACTAAAAGCCAACTGGAACGAATGTATCATTATGACTAAGTTCGGCATAAAGTAGGTATGTCAAAAGAGAATTGGGCGAAGGTTACGGGAGCTGCACTCGACCCTTCCCTGTTATTTCCCAACTGCCGCCTGTGCGCGACTCCACTGCTCTTTGCTGATGTCTGGCTAGCTGAATTGCAGACCTCTTTGTGTTGTCAGAGGGTAGCTTATGCGACTCGAACGCACTCTCTCAGCTGCCTGACATGTCACTCGCAGTTTACACGGCTGACTTAATGTCCCTCCACTTGACATGTCACGCTCTCCACGGCACTGCTGTCGAGGCAGACTTTGCTATGCTTCCTGTGACAGGCATTTCATTGTGCATTCTTTGCAGGCTTAGTTAGTATAACTACCCTTCAGGTTTTGGCCTTTTGAGCCAGCTGTTCTTGATGTGAAAACAAAAAGAAAAAATGTGGAGTGCAAAACTGAAAAAATACAAGCAAAGCACTTACCTCTTCTTCAGTTTTTACGAAAGTTGTGTGTATTTATTTCAAGGCTAGCAGAAAACTGTTCCTAAACAGTATCCACTTTGACCATGCCAGCAGTAGTATGACCAGCCTATATTGTCAAAAACTTGGGAAAGTAGTAAAAATTAGGCTTGGTATGTATGGTTTAACATCCCATAGCAATTTGGGCTATGAGAGACACCATAGCCCAAATTGCTATGGGAAAAAGGGCTCTGGATAGTTTCAACCACCCGTTATTCTTCAACATGCACTTGCATTGCACAGTACATGGGCCTCTAGCATTCCGCCTTTGTTGAAATGCGAGTCGGTAGCCAAGTGGCGCAATCGTGGGGCCATTGCAGAGCCTATAAAAACAAGACCGAAACGAAAAAGCATGCGCTACTTGCTACGAAGTGACCATGGCTTAACAATATTGTGCGTGAATTGACATGTTTTAGTTCTTAGCACTTTAGGGAAGCTTATCTCATCACTGCAGTGAGCTTTGTCCTTTATTTTCTTACTTATGGCAAGCACATCAGAAACTACAAATTAGTCATTTCAGAGAAGAAAGTACTAGTTCTTCACTTCAGGGCTAGTATTCTGCAAGAGCCCACAATGTGAGTCGAATAATACAGTGATGCTCAATTGGGTGGAGCTTGTGAGCAAGGAGAACGGCACTCCTTTTTGTTGGCTCTTAAGTTTTGCCTTTGAGCACCAGCTGTGACAGATGGTCTACTCTGTGCCCCTAACTTGATATGCCAACTAGTGGACTACTTAAGAAAGTTCTCATTGTGTCACAGTGGTCAATTGACTAACTTTATCAGTTCTTTCCAGACATAATTATTGAATATTTCCTCCCCAGATTTCTTGGCCAGATTTCGACCCTGCATCATTAACTTTTTTTGTATTGTAAGAAAAACGGATGTTTCTTGATGGTTGCACAAGATGTTTTTTTTTTTTTTGCTGGAGGAACTGCTGCATTCGATATGTGACATAATACATAAACGAAAGGCAGAAGGAATGAACTATTAATCATACAAGTTTTAATAATAATAGATGTCTTATGAAAAAAGGGATGCCATCTGTGCCCACGTGTCTTATTTGAGTGTTAATATTGAGGACATGAAATTCTATGTTAATTCATTGTCACCTCCTTGCAGCTGTACTCCTGTCTCATGTTGTTCTTTGTGTGTGGAGCCATCGAGAGCAAGCTAGTTTCTACCGGGGCGTTTGAGATTTACTTCAATGGTACGTAACAGCTACTACGTTTTATCTGGTGTAAAAAACGGAAAATGCCATAAAAGCTATATGCTTAACTCTCACGAAAGTGATTGCGTGACGCCATGAACTATTTGCAACATGTGCTAGGAAAGACAGTCAAGAAAGCTAGTGTGTTACTTTTTTGACGGTGTGTTGCTTCTAAAAGCTAGTGTGTTGCTTTCTAAACGCCACAATTTTTATGTGCATCATTCATTTTCGAACATTTTGAACATTGTCTTTATAGGGCTAAAATTTGTGTATGAAGATCTATAAAATACGCCAGTTGGTCCCGTTACATTTACCGGTGTGCTGCCCGCTTGTTACGTTTCTCTATTCTTCCAGTAGCTGGGGTGAAATTTGTTGTCACAAGTTATGAATTGCTCATAATTAGCAACGCTAATCAAGGCTTGTGAAGCACTATTGTTCGTCAATGTTTTGTACCAGTGCTTGTCGTACAAAATTTTTGGTTCCCTCTGGCAATGTCCCACACCATAGGCATGCAGTGTAGGGGAAGGAGGTTTTTCCAGTGTTTATGTACAAATTTAGACCAGTTAGTCACCATACTACAATATACTATCGCAATTATGCAGCATGGTTGCTAGGTGATATTGAGGGTTGTGTACCATTATTCGAGCAAGAAGGATGCACTAGTGAATATTGCAGACTGTCATTAAGCGAAGCCTGAAAATACCAACAAAAATCTGTTTTGTTTAACATGAGTTCCGTTTACTCAGAGCTGACGAGGGCTGCAGAATGCAAGAATGGAACCAATCATATCAAAGACAGTTGTTCCATTTAAGCAGAAGTTTCATTTTACAGATTCCCGTCTACTGTATAATTAGAAAGGTGATACAACTGAACTTTGTTATTTGGAAGTTTCATTCAGCCCAAGTATGATCTCACAAATTGTCATGTTTGACAAATACCTAGAATATAATTCCCTCCCCCCTCTGGCTGATATGTTTCTTTTTTTTCTGCTTCTGGGCTTTTATCATTCAAGGCACGAGTCCCATTGTAGTTTCTGCATGGAATTGAGGGAAGTATACCTGTTTCACCAACTGATGCAAAACCTTTGAGCTGCACTAGCCAAAGCCTCGATTTTGACTTGTGATTTGGCCACCACGAAAGCATGGCTACCGTTCACATGTAGGCTTTAAACCTGCATGTTTGAGTGTTTAGCAGATGGGAAATGACTACTGGTGACTGTGATGAAAATTAGTATAGATTTTGCCACTATAGTAAAGCCTTACTGACAGATCAGTGTTTGGCAGATGAAACCTCATAGCATTTAATTTTTTATTCATGATTTTTTTTTACTGAATATGTTGTGGTCCAGCTATGAATAACTTGAACTGGCACCTAGGAATGCAACAACAGGCAACCTACTTTTTTTCATGATACTTGTCCACAAACCTGCAGTGTTATCATAATGTTCACTTACATGTTGATCATGCCGACCAACTGAACCAAGTCAAAGTTTTAACACTGCAATTTAATTGCGAGGGTAGCATTATCCTGTCCAAATTTTGGTCATTTGTAAGTGTCAGGTCCTTATGAGAGTGGCAGTGTCACGAAGCTGTCCAGATAACCATGCATGTCCGAATCATCAGGATTTACATTTAGATTGGTGACTGTTGTGATAAGTATCAACATTAGACAGTAGTAAAGATGGTTGACACAGAGCCTGTGATAAGTTGCAGCGTGGCATGTGTAAAATTTGGTGTTCTTAAAGAAATAGTGAATAACTATTGCTGAGGTGTATGTGCTGGTCAGTTAAGATCGGTGTGCTCAACACTGCTGGGATTACGATTTCGTGCATTGCGGTTTTTCCCACTGTGTGCTACTACCTTGTTCTGCCCTCAGCGTAGAGTCGGTGCAGTGCACTTGATGTGTGCTTCAATATTGCTCACAGATGTGCGGGTTTGGTCCAAAATCGAGACGGGCCGCATTCCATCACCTCCCGAGCTGTTCCAGATCATCGACAACCAGGTGTTCCTCAAGTCGTCCACACTGGGCCTAGGCGAGAGCTAGCTGCCTGCCCGGCGTCTTAGTGCATCCCGCTGATCAAGGTGAGCCTATTTACTGTCGCTAGTGTTAAATGATCTGTGCAACATCTGTCAGCTTAAGACGTGCAAATAACTGAAGAATAGTTGCAGAAAATGCCCGACTCGATCTTCATAAAGCCTGATGTAATAAGGCATTGTATGTTTGCCCATAAGTGCATATCACAATCACTTCTTGGGGCATGGAAGCTAAAACAATGCTATTTTGGCCTACAGTGTGGCAGACTCCTGTGTTCCATAAGTGTTTTTGGTGTGGGCCAATTTTAGTGGTTTGAAGATGCAAAATGCCAACAAAAATAGCAGGACGCGCAAGAGATCTGCTGTATCGTTTGATTTAACCAGAAAGGAGCAATAAGAAAGTTTTCTCAGTTGCGAGGTATGCCTCTCTGCAACACCATGTTTTTGTGGTTACTTCTGCTGGAGCTAAAAGGATGAAGTTCACATAACCACTGCCACGCTGAATGAGCTGCCTTACGGCTCTCGCAACAAGAGCATCAGAATTATCTCTGGTGATTTTTATAGAAAAGTCGTATCAGGCACGAAACCAGACGGGATCAAGAAAATATTCTCTGCTCAACAGAGGTTCTACTTACTGAGAGATGTACACAGGTTCGGAATTCAAGTACGAGGCAAGTTATATTAGAGGCACTTGTTTCTTGGCCCTTGGGGACATGGCGTGTAGAGATGTTTGTTACATTTTATGTCCAGACCCAACAAAACTAAATACGGTAGACTCTCATTTAACAGAACCTGAAGGGGCTCAGGCAAATTATCTTCCATTTAACGGAAGTTCCGTTTACTTAGAGATGAACATGGGTGCACTGTGCAGGGGAAAACTAATCATATCGTGGGCAGTTCCGTTTAAGCAGCAGTTCTGTTCAACAGATTTTCATTTACTGAGATTTCGTTGCACACTTGTTTAGTTTATTCATGCTCCTTTCAAATATGCAATTACTTTTCGTGTACGTGAACTGGTTTTTCAGATGCACGAAACTACCTTTCTATTGTTTCTGTAGACAGTAGGAAAAAGACATTCAACAGAAAGTCTATATCACGGTATAACTACGCACTATATTGTATGCAGTAAGTGGAACGCTGCAAAGTCTTTAAGTTCAGTCATAACTACTCATTCTGCAGATGATCGAAAATTCAGTGTTTGTACATAAATAAGAAATCAAAATTTAAAAATCTGTTAGCAGAAAATCAGAATTATGCTCTCAGCACTTTGCGATGCACAACCTGAACTTAAAGACAAATAAGCCATTACAGCTCTAGCTGCTCTAGATCGTAAGAAATTTTTTCAACAACGTAAATAACTGACCCTCGGCTTGCACTTGTATTGCACAGATATAAACGGCGGATGAAATACTGGCCTCAGAGCACAGTGCTTTTTGCAGTGTCGGAGGTCAATAGCTGTTTATTTTGTTTTGTCTGGCTTTACATGCAAAACGATAGCTGTAGATCTCAACAATGTAATGAATTTTAAAATATGCTTTCTTAGTGCGTAGAACGTTTCAGAAAGAAGTCAGATAGGACAGACACACTTCTGACTTTTTTGAAATGTTCTGCGCACCAAGAAAGTATATTTCTTTTAAAATGCAATACCAACCAGGCCAATTAGTCACTCTTTTGAATGTAATAAAGCAAATACCTTATTCTTGGCCGATTTATTTTTTTGGTTCCACACGCCATGTCCCCCCTGAAGGGGCAATATTGTTTCAAAATATTTTCATTTGCTGTGAGTCTGCTGTATTGTCATTTGCATGATTTAGTTCTTATTCTGTAAGCAAGCGTGCTCGTTTCTTACCAAGTGTGCTGGAGTTGTAGCTGGTGAGGGCTGTGATCCGGGCTTGTTGGTTTGTCAAACATTTAGGTATTGGGTGCCCAAGAACACAAGCATGAAAGAAGGAATGTACACTCACAGTGGCACTTGTACACACTCCTGGCATGGGGTGTGTACTTTCGTAAGGTGTTTTTGTGTTTACACTCTTTCATGCACAACTCCTAAAGGTACGATACCATTGTGCCAGAAGCTTTTGCAACACGGGCCTCTCTTTCTTCAACTGCACTCCCCACCCCCCCCCCCACGCACAGATTGGAGGTACGCTTTGCTGCCGAGCCCTAGCCGAGCCAGGCGCCACGCTGGGGTCTCCAGGTTTCCGACGCCCCTATGAAGCTGACCGCAGAAAGCAACCCTGTTTGCCCGCGGCCGGTGGAAGCCTCTTTTGGCGTCGAGCGACAGCGAGTGCTCCGGATGACATTTGGCTCTGGCTCTCGCGCGGCAGTCGAGCAGCCCCATTCCTGCTACATCATCTCCCATACTTTCACACACAACATTCTTTTTTTTTTCTTCTCTAGGAGTCTCTGTCCTGTTTTTTGTTGAAATTTAAGGGGGTAAATGTTAGCGTGCGCAGTGCGCTTTGCAGTGTTGCAGGTCAATAGCTGTGCATCTAGTTTTTCTTCATAAGTCCAAGTTTTTCTTCCCACTTTTTAATAAAAGTTTGTTGTTGAGGAGCGTCTTTTGCCTCGTACTCGACAAAGAAAACAATCAAGCATGGAAAAATCGGTTTCACACCAATCTTTAAACTTTACAGCATGTTATTTACCAGTGTAGTTTTACAAGTCCATACAATGCAGATGTTCAGGAGAACATAGGGGCTTGAGGTTTACGAGAAGTCGTCGAAAAATCTGCGTGATCTTGTTTGTATTCGTTCACTATGACTTGCAGGTGAAAGCCATCTGGCGTGGCTCTTTTGGCATTCTCATTGAAGTTTCAGAGGTCACACGAGTAGCTGCGTACTTTGTTGATGCTGTGGCTAATGATAAATTATAACTCGGCCTTGTGTTATGGTTTAGCAGTTTCGAACCACCCACTCGTCGCATAATTCACGTGGTGCGATTAACCTTCTGCAACAAACAGTTACGTCTGTAAGTGTGACTTGTGCCACACCACTGCTGTGGTGTCACGCAAGATCTAACATAAGATCTGATCTTTTGCTGGAGAGCCTTATTACTGGCACAGCATGCAAAGGTGTCTTCCTCTCCTACAGACAGACATAAACTTGGGTATGTCAATAATTCAATACATAGAATTCTACAAACTTAAGCTTCTAATAAGCCTGTGATCAGACATTTCCCTAAAATTGCACAAAAAATGAGAACTTGTCGATTTGTGCATCCAAAAGCAGAGAAGTCCACAATTTCACCACCATGATAAGTACTTTTATTTTATGGCCAACAAGTAATCTAGTTAGCTGTAAAAAATTATAAAAGCTTCACTTGCCTCAGGCATCAAGCTGGGAAATTCATGACTCCTGTATCTATTTTGTCAAGGCTGTCTAAAGGTGATAGACTCCTTCCCTCAATTTCGGTACTAGATCCACACAAAATCGAAAACAAAAAGGCCGAAGCGCCGCTCGGCAGCAGTGCACGTCCTGTTCACCAGCGTCCTTACCGCTACGGCTCATTGTCGGCTCTTGCATACTATGCCACGATGTCTGCCTTGCTCTGCGATTGCCCACCACAGCTTGAACCTGAATCTCTACCCTTAAGACGTTGCGCACTCTCGCACAGTTGTGCCAGCCAGCATAGATGACGATTGGCAAAAATGTCGGGTGATTGTCAAGTGAAGCGACATTGTGGACTGGGCATGCCTCGCTGAAGCTATATTTTAAGAATGAAAATGTTTACTCTTTCTTTTTTGGTTTCATGCCTTAGTTAAACTTTTTCTTTCTTCTTTGCTGCATCTGTCACACATGAAAGAGTGTGATTTCAAGAACAGAATCGTTAAAAATGTACAGTGTTGCATGCCGAAGTATGCCTGCCAAATGGAATAGGGAAAAGAAATGTGCAGCGAGCTTTGCATGACAACAGAAAGGTGTTGTTGGTGTCTAATACTAGCAGCACCTTCTGCTCGTGCACACTAAAGTACCTATGCGTTTGGGGTCTCAAACATGTGGCCCACAAACCTCTCGCGAGCTGCGTGAGACCAGCACATGACTCTCTTTATCCCATAATAAAAAGAAAATTTTTAATATTTATGTTCATGAGCTACACAGGCATTAGTGGTCTTCAGCATTTTTCTCAGGCAGTCCTTGCAGTCACCATGTGTTGACACTTAACCATGAAGCAAAACTCCAGATTTGGCATCCAGATTTCAGTCGCATCGAGATCGACATGTTGGAATCCTGCCTCAAATCCCCATCAGGAATGACCCATATAGACTATTTTAAGGATGGGTTTCAGCACCGCCATAGTGGCTAGTTACACTTTCTGTTTTGTATCTTTAACAACTAAACAGTGTTACGGTAGATGCATACACATGAAAACGGTTGGTTTTGTGCATACAATGATTCATGGCCGTGATTCATTTCTCACTACAAAAGCAAGGAAACATAGACTTGATAGTCCTGGTGGCGGCCATATGTCTTAGGCAAAATAGTCCATTGGAGATATGGGAAAGGCCTTTGAAATGGCACCACAAGCTGACAATGTAGTACGTAGCTGCCTTTTTTTCTCGGTCCTACTTTTCTCTTAATCCTGGCCTTTGCAGGAGTTAATTTTTATGACTGTGGCTTGCTAGCTGAAGTGAGCTTTGAGACTCCTGCTATACAGGGACAGGGACATTTGAAAGCTTTCCCAAAGTATTGTTTCAAAAGCTCTGAATGAGTTCTCCAGGATATTTGTATGAAGCAGTAGTGAAACATGTGCTAGGTACAGTTGCGCTCAATGACTTGTAACACTGGAGCGCGTGGCCTCACGAGTTCAGATTGCACATGGCTTTCACTAGCCCTAAAATACTATTAAATTTGTATCACATCAGATCACATTGCATGCACATAGCAGTGAAACCTTATTAGAGATAGCGATATATTCAAGCCTAATATCACCATGCCGTAACGCACAGACTCTATAAACGCAAACGAAGCTCTCCACCAAGAGAAATTTGCCAAATTTGTCTTTGGCAAGTGCGTTTTCCCATTGGTCAGTCAGCTTCTTTGATGGTATGTGCCTTATCATCATTGCCTGAAACACCTGAAATACTATCTCACAAAAAGGTTTAGCGCGAGACATTTCAATTAATGCAGGCCTCGGTTGCAATGTCATGTTGGTTCATCCAACAAGGCTGCACCGGCACGTTGCTCTCCCTGATTTAAAGAAATGCATTACACTTCGCCTGTGCAGTTTCCAAAAAAGGTTGATCACTCTCAAGAATTGGTTTGGCTGACTCCGAGGAGCATTAAACGAAGCCACGATGTTGAAATACTGAAAATGTTTTGTGAACTGCCAAAAGATGGTTTCAGAGTTTGTTCACCGTGAGAACATGCTTACATGAAAGAATTATTTTGTACTTCACACACATTTCAGTTTTTCTTAAATGAGCATGCATGCGAAATCTTGCCCAAGGCAGTGAATGGTATTATAGTAATCCTACGTGCTTTCACCTCGAGCATTGTATTTCTAACTAGAATATCATTTCTTTTTCTTTTCATATGCAAGACGATTCTGGTTTTGAGACCCTCAACATGCATCCCCAGACATAAAAGTGACAGCTTATTAGAAAGACAATGTGCAACATCTTTCCAAGTATGTGTGCAGTGCACCAGAGGCGTATCAAAAAGGATTCAATTGTCCAAATCAGAGAAAGCACAAAGGCATGCAATACAGTTCATTTTCGCACTATTCGGTGGGTAGCCAGAGTAGCACCACTCACTGCAAGTGCAAACGTGTCTGCATGAGTCCTTATGCGCATCAAGACGTGCCCACGTCACTTTTGTGAGCATGAGATTTCCAATGCCGCACCAACGTTTTCTTGTTAAAAGCTCCATATGAGCACACACTGCAGCGGTAAGGTTTTTCTTCACAGTGCACACGCAAGTGATCCGATAGCGTATCGGATCGTGCAAAGGTCCTGGAACAGAGGTTACATTTAAATGGTCTCTCCTTGCTGTGAGTCAACAGGTGTCGTTTCAATTTCGCGAAGGACTTTGTTACGTAGGGGCAAAAATTGCAGCCGTGCCCTCCCTGGAAAGATGCAGCTTCAGCGCGTCGACCACGAAAGTCTGTCGGTCCACCAGGGCTGGAGGTAGTTTGGCCTGCAAGTACAGGAACATTCACTATTGCACCTAATTTTCAGTTTGGCGAGTTAATGAGTACCGAGCAGTACAGGTATCATAGCAAGTTTGCACAGTGCCACTGAATAAGCACAAAACACGCACACGGGATTTTCTCTGTCCTCGCTCAGTCCCATCCAGCAACTAGCCCGCCTACATACTTTGGCAAGTTATATAATAATATAACTTGCCAAAGTATGTAGGCGGGCTAGTTGCTGGATGGGACTGAGCGAGGACAGAGAAAATCCCGTGTGCGTGTTTTGTGCTTATTCAGTGGCACTGTGCAAAATGTATGTGAATGGTGAATCACAACAATGTATGTGAATCACAACTCAGTCAAATATCAATCGAACAGTGCCAGAACTCAATCAAATATTGAAGTTCTTTTTACAGTTGCTCCATAACTATGTTTTCATCCTAGCAAATATCATTTTAGGAATAAATGCCCAGACACAGGATCAGAAATAGATAAGCAGATTTTTGATATGCTAGTAGTACTCTACAGCGAATGCAAGTGGACGTCATAAATCTATAAACTGTGGCTCTTCCACCGAAGTAGTGTGCTGTGCTACGCAAGCTGTCATATAAAATATGACAGCCTGTCTGCGGGAATTTTTCACGTTGCACCAATTTCGTGTTTACAGAGGTGAAGCCAATGATCTGGAGTATTGTTCAGTTATTTGAAGTGTTTCCTACCTGTGATTAGTAGCTATTTGCTTTGATATTTATATGTAGTCAAGCATTAGAAAACTGGCTAAGTAAGCTTACGGGAATTACAAGCTGTGCTTTTACCCATATTTTACATGGAGGCGTGCATTAAAGCCTTTGTAAACGCATCTAAGAGCGTGCGTGACTGTGATGCTATCTTGACTGCTGCAACTCCAACTAAGCTTTTGAAGTCACCGAGAATAACCGAAGCTTATTCTAGCTCATTCTGAACCATTGGAAATTGCAGCAACATGTTTGCATCGCATGTTGAGAGCTTCTGCAGAAGATGCGCTTTTATGCTGCAAAAGAATTGGAAAATAACGGCAGGTTAGAGGGTTGGATAAGGTGGTTGGTAGTACCTAATAAACTATCAGTCAGCATGAAAGTAGAATATGAATTTAGCATTTTTTTTTTATATAAAACTTTCACGCTGTAGCTAAGAAAATCAGTGAAATAAAAATGAATACACAGAAAGGCTGTGGTATAAATGCGAGTGTGAACAGTGATAGCCAATATCAGAGTTATTATTGAAAAATAGATATTGAGTTATTTAAGTACCTTGATAATTCGTGCCGGAAAGATATATAGGTGAGCTTGAAGAACTTGTATTACAGTGAAACCTTGTTACGGAAGACACTGAACCGGGAAACGTGGCTCTCGTGAGCTTATAAAATACTGAGAAGTCGAACCAGCTATTGTAGCATATGACATCAAGGCCGCAACGTGACAAGAATTCACAGCTAAATAACCTGATCGTCTCTGTATCCACCCATGTCTACCTGGTGCTGTTTGACTCATCACAGCTTGAACGGAGCTGTTTCGTGAAAACATGGCGATGTCTCCGAAGTCCAACTAGCACTACCAGCATACAAAGGGACCAGCATAGCAGATGCTACAGCAGAAATTCACCTGACTACCAATTTGCTGCTGAGTAGGTGTGGGTGTGCCACCAATTATGAAAGCTGAATGAAAGTTTGGTGTACTTATTATAGTTGCAACCATGTTAGCAATGACATGAAACTGCTGAATGAAACAGAATCAAGCCAAGGGAAGGAGAATTTCAGCGTGCAGTGATTGGAACAATGCAGACCACTTCGCACGAGTATGCCAGAATTCTGCCTCTTTGAAATAGTGGAGAATTCACTCCCACAGCCCAAAAGTATTGTCCTTAGTAGGTGAGAGTCTTGTAACCTTGCTTCTTATTATGCGATGCTAACATTGCAAACATACGAAAACCGACCATACCATTTTCAAGTCTCCATTATAACGAAGTGTCTCTGGGAACTGTGTTTGCAATGAGATCTCACTGTAAATATGTCTTTCTGGCATATACATGTTCATAATATCAATGGGATTTTACTTGTAACTCAATGGTGCCTAACATGGCCATGTAGTAGAAACAAAGACAGTTGTGCTGTAATGCAAAGAAGATATTTCCGGTGCCTGAGCAGAGAGAATGGATCAGAGTATGGCATCTGTGTGGATCAACAAACAAGAGACATTCATTGCATATGCTGTACTTTCATAAAATTCATATCATCTGTCATCCCGTGTGGTTAAAAATGGACAATAATGAATATGCACATCAAGGTTGTACAGTGCTGAAACACCGAGAACAATCATGCACAACTATTTCATTTTGCTAAACAGCCATGTATAATAGCACCCAGGTAATAGCACAATGAAGGGACACGAGCAATTTCAGAAACATGTTTTCCAAATGAAGCTTCACTGTCGTGTGAAAAATATTTACGTGGAGTGGAATACAAAACAGGTTAAAAAGGTAAAAATCAAAATAGTTCAATCATCGTACATCTACTCTTCAATATTCAAGAGTGCACTTAGTCGCCACAATAAAAAAGAATAATGTGGACTGGTGAACGCACAAGGCACCAATGTAATATCAAAAACAGCGCAAGTGAATAAACAATCGCTGCGAGGACAAAACGCAACATATTCGATAGAGCGATTCTATGACGCAATACCATGAAAAAGGATCAACAAAAAAAGTCAAAGACAACATTGTTATCATAGTCATTGCCTCTATATTGGCAGCCAAAGTTAATCATTCCTTTCTAATGTTCCTTATCACAACTCAGACAGTAAGTTTTCATTTTTAATATGATTGAATTAATGTGACCTTTATGATGAAGGGATAGTCCTCGGCCGTTGCTAGGGGCTGGGTAAATAAAGGTTTGCATTTGGAAAGTGTTGGGTAAACAGCAATTTCAAAAGTATTTGTTTCTATGCTCAACAGGCACACACAAACCCTGTTCAAGACACATTTCAATTCCGTCACTTTCACACGAGTCGGCAACCTTTTTTCACAGTACTTGATGAAGGCTACTTCATTCACATTACATTGCGGTGCACCGTAGATGTTGGATCACCCTCGTGGAGAGCTATGCATGTGCAAATGACTTCAAAATTTACTCAGCATAAAGTCTGACAATCAGTGCATCGGGTTGAAGTATTTTCAATTTGTGGCTGGCTCGCTTGGTACCATTTGTTGAGCACGTCTGGCATGTGTGCAATGTTGGCCATAGCGTTATTTAAAAAGATAAGTACACCAATCATTGTCATTCAACACGAATGTTAGTTAATGACATGCTTTGGCCGCTACAGTGAAAATGAAAGCTACAGTGTTACTGTGGCTTTCATTTTTGGGTTTTCCACTATTACTAGCAGAGCCTTTTTGCAAGATATTTAGGTAAGAGCGTTGTTCTGCTGCGTTTGCTGACGAACTGCTTTTATATGCAATCTAGCCCACCCGCTTGCATGGAGAGCGTGCAAGTCGCTGTGTTTGCCCTCCCCAGTGTCAATTCTAACATGTCTGTCATCATCTTGTGTTTTCTTTTCTACATTTTTTTATATATACTATCATCGGCCACTGCACCTTTAGTCAATGGCACCACTAAATCGCAGCGTTGTCCGAGTCTGCAAGGGTATGATAGTTATCTTGAGAAAGATTAATTACAGTGTCTCAATTGTCGAGAGAAATGGTGTCGATTGCTTTTCATGCTGCTAAGAACTCCGAGGGCTGCGTTGTGCTTCCAGAAGGCTGACATGCGACAGCTACCAGCTACCGTGTTTCAATGCAGATGTGCTAGTCTAGGCCATGCTGGCTCTTTCATCTCCGGCTGTGGCATCAGCGTAGACAGCAACAGTGTTTGAGGTCTCCTTACTTCCGATCTTCCCAAGTAGTTCTGTGAGTTCTGCATTCCATCTGGTTGGTGATAGCATGTTTTGTTGCCCACATACTGCCTCGCAATATTTTCCATGGTGGCACTGAGGGTGGTTTCTTTGGCACTGTCCTAAAGCTGTCTGGTGTGCTTCAACATAATGTTTTAAGCAAAGAGAGACTGGCAGAAACATGCATATACACTATCTACACACACAAGTACGCAAGAAAGATAATACGTGCAAACTGTCTGGCACAACTTCGACTACCACCTTTTCATGTACACATCTTTTCGTTGGATTACTATACGAGAGGTGAGGTTTTGCTTTACGAATGCTAATGCATGCACAATTTCATCACCACAACTTTTATGCCTGCATGTGCCCTATAAACCTCCGCAACTTTCTGCAACATTAATCAGCGTGCTTTTTCCAATGGGCTACTAACAACCTCTTATGAGCAGCTTTAAATGAGCACATAAGACAATGGTACGGCTGTTCTCCATTGTGTATGCGCATATACTCTGCGAATGTATCTTATTGTGAAAAAGTTCTCTGACAGAATGTGCAGTTGAAGGGTGTCTTCTTCCTGTGAGTCAACAAGTGCCGTTTCAATGCTGTCGGCCTCTTCGCTACATAAGGGCAAGGGTGACAGCTGTGCCCTCGTCCCTTGGAAGCTTGAACGTGCTGATCTTTGTCAAGCGGTCTGTCACCCCGAGATCTATGGGAACTACGCTTGCCTGTAAGCACAAGAACATTGCATCAAATTTTTCACTTTTTGAGCATTCTAACCAGTAAATGTAGAAAAAGGCAATGACAGCGTAACCTTGCCTGAAATCTATGCAGTGCCTTGTAGCCATTTTCTGTATGGAGGCAGGCACTAAGGCTTTCTATGGGCATTTCTACTAGGAGCACTAGAGGTATCGTCATATGGATTTTTACGAGCCTACATAGGATGCCGAGGACACATTCTAACCTAGCCAGAGATGCTATGCACTGCAGCAACATGTTCACTTTACACTTTTGAGAAAGAGTGCTCTCTTGTACTTTGATATAGAGATCAATAACTCCTGGTGAATGTTCATAGCACCCCTCGAAACACCACAATGACTTTTACATTAACTGTAATTCTTCCTTTCTCCTTGGTACACCTGAGGCACTGAGCACAGTGAACAGCAATTATAGTGCAACTTTCACCACATAATTTCATAAGCTCATAAGGCAAAATGGCAGGGTACGAAAAATTCGAATATAACGACCAAGTAACGAATGTAGAATGCAATTCATTAACAATACACCTACAATTTATGTGGCATTGTGTATCGAAAGTCAGATTTTTGGACAGGCAAAAACACTTGGTCATTTCAGGGGGTGCTGGTGATATTTCATGTTTGGGTATAATAGAGTCGACTGAAAAGCTAGTGCAATGTTATTAGGCAACTCAATGATCTATTTAGGTTGTATACATAAACAGGACATGTATCATCACAACTGTGATGTATACACTCACAGCCTCTTTTTCTATTGTTGTTTTCAAGGACATAGCTGTGCCACCTCTGATGTCGGAGGTCAGCTGCATCCTAAATCATGAATTGCAAAGTCACAGGAAAAAAGCCTATTTACAGTGCTTTAATTATAGAAGCTAACGGGAAATAAAGGAGTTTGAAGATTAAGATAGAGTAACACGAAGTGTTTGGTGTTATGTTTGGCAACGCTGCAGGTGACTTTGATAAAGAAAGCGTGATACCCGCAAAGCTCCAGAACGCTTTTGAAAATTATGGCACACAAGAAGTGTTGAAGACAAAAATAAAAAATTCATGACCTGTAGCGAGCCTGTAGAAAGTGCGTAACTGCATATTTGTGCAATGACTAGTCACAAAAGACCTCCTCGATGCATGAGGAACCAGCGCAGAATAAACACGTGTTTTAGCACACATTGCAAAAACTGCCAGGTCATAACTAACAGGCTGCTGTTTATGAAAAAGTGTGTTTGACTGGCGCATTTTGTTAACCGAGAAGACAGAAATACAAGTCATAACGTGGAAGCCAAGGAAACCATTGTCTGCACTACAGGCATTGGAATGGAAAGCTACAATCAGCAGGTTGGACATTCAGGTTGGTTGGTTGGTTGGAAGCACCTTATTGCCCAATTTGACTGTAAAATAGGGAAAAAAAGCATTGTTTCTCCTGTACTTGTCTAGCTTTTACACAGTAAGCATAAAATTCAGTGAAAAAACTTTTAGTAGACAAAAACACAGTGGTGTTTATTTGAGACCAAGCAGCTGGCTATGTGATAATGATCTTGAGGCCAGGAGGAGGCATCTATAGGTATTGATGAACTTGTATTTAATGAAGCAGAAGGAAGACTCGGGCTTATTGATTAAGACTCATGTATTAGCAGGGCAGCACAAGTTTTCTACGCTTTTTGAATACAGATATAATATACGGGTTGCACTGGCATTTATTTAGTCTAGTTGTCAGCAGGAGTTGTAACAACCTGACTGTACTATCGTTCTCAGTATGTACTACACTGCGACAGCACGTGGCCAAGAGTATTGTAAGGTTGTACAGTGGTGCCGATTGGAACATGCCTTTGAGTTATCAGTGGAGGTTTCACTGTTCCTACGAGTGCATATCGTGTCCACTATGGTCCCTTCATTTTGCCCTGTTGTGATATCAGCTGCAAGAATGACAACTGCCGCCATAGCTTGACACCCATACTTTGAATTTTTTTTATTAAAGCAAAAGAAAAGAAAAGAAGTTGAACGAAAAAGAGCAAGGTTGAAAGCAAGGAAGTGCAACAACAGCCAAACTTTCTCTCTATTACTCAAAAATATGCTAAGATCGGTGCTCCTGTTTAACTTTGCAGTGCGCCAGGCCATGCGCTCACGTGGTGCAGCTCCATCTGAGCACGATAGTACATGAGATTGTGCACTAAAAAACAGAAAAGATAGCCGGTGGGTCAATACAGTAAACACATGTGGTACATCTGAGAAAAGGGACTGGAGCAGAGTATGTATGTCAAGTGGGCCAGAATCAACTGACAACACACCTATTCTGTCACCTTGCACTTACAGCGAAATAGCATGATTTTTCATCCTGAATGCCTTTGTGCACAAGTTCTTGCAAAGATGAACATCAGTACTAAGGCACTAAAAAGGTGATCCCAGATTGTAAATGCAGTCGTTGTACGCAACTAGCCACAGCTGCACGACACGAACTATGTTGAGCCAAAAAGCACTGTAAAACAAACATTACAAACGATATCACGGGGTGGCACGAGTATAAACGCACGACTGACTTCCCGGCCGCAGAAATGAGATGGCGGCAGCCATTTCAAGTAGTCATCACCTTAATCTTGACAACACGTGCAATCGAACAATAAACACCAGCGATGCAGGCAACAACTACAACAGAGTACGAATGTAACATGACCGGCATCCAACCACTGTAGTTGAGACAGCTTTCTTTTAAAAAATTTCCGTCCTTTTGTACCTGCTATTAGGTCATCAAACCAGTAATAAGGTAAAGTAATCTGGTAAAGAATAAGATATTTAAAAGTTACAAAAGTTCGAAATACATAAGTTAATAGCCATCTCCCTAAAACTCCCTGGTGTTGAGACTATGCATTTTGTCCGCAATCTAATGCGAATTTGTTTTGGGGTGACTCATATGGCTAAAAACGTCCTTTTCATCAAATGTAATTACTTTCCCCGTGTGGCAGCAAACGAATGACATTACACACGAATGACATTTACTGTAAATGACATTATATTTGTCGTGTGACAGGGGTAGAAGTTTCAATTATTCATACAAATGAATGATTGTGATCTTTCTGATGAATCATTAGCTTCCCGGTGATGCTGGGGATCAGATGAAGAAGAGGTATGGGTAAAGTCATTGTTCGGTGAACTGCAATTTCAAATCGATTTCGGACCAAATCAGTTTCAAACAGATCAGATAATGTTAAGTGAAAAGACAGGCTGGCAGAAACATACATGCACGATTTACACACATAAGTGCACAAGGAAGATACTAAGAGCAAGGTGTCTGGCAAAACTTTAGCTGTGCCAACTTTTCACACAACGGTATCTTGCTTGCATTACTGCATAACAATCAAACAGGTCAGGTTTGCTTTATGAATACTAGTGTGCCCACGTTCTCAACACTGCAATGATTTCTTGCTCGTATGAGCTTTCACAAGCCTCAAACAATTTCTGACATTATTATTCTTATTAATCTTTTTCAAGAGCAACCCCAACCGCCTCTTTCGAGCAGCTCTAAATGAGCACACACATGGCAGTGCTACAGCTTTTTTCCACTCATGCATACGCACGCATGCTCTACAAACTTATCTGACTGCGCAAAAGTTCTTTCACAGAGTACGCAGCTGAAGGATTTCTTCTAGCTGTGAGTCAACAAGTGCCGTTTCAACGTTGCCGGTCTCCTTGAGACGCAGGAACAAATATGGCATTAGTGCTGTCCAGTGAAAGCAGTAGCTTGGATGTGTTGGATGTCTATTCGTTTGTCATGGCTGAAACCAGTTTTGCCTGCAAATAAAAGAACATACACAATAGTCAAATAATTTTAAGCATTCTGACAGGTAACGTGTAACACAATGACAGAGTAATCGTGGGTGAATTTTGTGTCGTGGCTTGCACCCTTATTTTGTATGAAGACGTACACTTACGCTTCTAAGGACAATTCTAATAGAAGAACCAGAGGTATCGCCATCTGGACTGTTGCGAGCCCACGCAGGATCATCATAACCTGGACACAGGCGCTAGGTATTGCAGCAGCATGCACACTATGCTCTATTGCCAAAGAGGCACTCCTGTACTTTAGTATGAAGATTCATAAGCTATACTTGAAGATGTGATGAATAAGCACGATGCCACAATAACTATATAATCAATAATATCCACCTATTTCATTCCCATTGGCACACTTGAGGCAGCAGAAGCACTGAGTTGTGATTCTTGTTCAGATTTAATGAACTAATTTCTTAAGTATACGCAATGCAGAAATACAGCGCGTGTACACCCATGTATGAATAACGATGAAATCAGAGAGGAAGAGGCAATTACAGTGCAACGACCAAACAACAAACAGAGACTATAAGATTTCATTCACCGACAACAGTGTACTAGTACATTTCAAAGGTTAGTTTTTTCAGGTAAAGAAAACATACTTGTGCTATGCAAGAGACAGATGAGTTGCGAAGCCATGAAATGTACTGAACACACGCTGATCAAGCAGACTTGAGATGAAAATGAAATAAGTGACTTTATTTGAAATTTGTCACTTTGATGCTTCACTTGGGTAACAACCAGTCGTGCCTGAATTAAAACACAATCACCATGGGTTTTTCTACCATTCTTCACTTGTTCGAATGGCAGAAGGCTGAGTTACTTGGGAAGAATTAATCACAAAGAAAAAAAGTTGAGCATGCAAGCACAAACACAGGAGAAAGTAGGCGACCAATGCAAACAACTCAGTGTTTGTGCTTTCCATATTTCTTCTCTTGTGTCTGTGTCCATGCAATAAACTTTTTCTGTTCTTCATCTAGCTGCAACCCCGGTGTATTGACTGTTAAACGAATAAGCTCATAAATATGGGTCAACACATTTGCTACACCAAGGCAGTAGCCCGGATTCCTTTCTTTTTTTCTTTCGGAATGCAGGTAACTTGCTGAAGAGCTTGACTATTGTAGAAAACCACCACTTTCATTACTTATATTGAGCAAATCACCCCCCTCCTCCCTTCACCAGAATTTCAGGCGGGGAGGGGGCACTGGCAAGGGCATTTAGGGCACGCACCCTGGCTATGGGCCTCCCTGATGCACAGAATAAGCCCACTCAGAGTGAATCACAAAAACACATAAACAATCATGCACAAGAAAAGTAGAAGTCTATTCATGTTCCTCCAAGCAGTTTGATCAAAAGCATGTTAAATGTCATATGCATTGCTACCTGTGCAGTACCAAGAAATGGCCTCAATGATTACCTTGAACAAGCACACAAGAAAAACGACGTACAACTGCATCTCATCCAATTAGTAAATGGGCCCTGCAACACCCTCGTGAATTAACTATGCTTACTATTACAACTGAATCTTCTGATTCAATGCATCACGTGTGCTGAAAGACATAGGCGAAGCCAACACACAAGATTGACATCTTCTCTCGTGGCCATGAACAGATTACTAATGCTCAAGGAAAGCAGTGGCAAGGGGGCAAAGTGCCATTTGAAAGATGCATCACCGTTGTGTCACAGCCTTGGGCATTTTTCCTCCCTTTTTTTCTCTGAACTGTTGGACGCTACAACTGATTCAAACATGCACGAGGTGGCCATAGTGTATGCATGATACAGTGAGCAGCCTTCAAATCATTGGACAACGTAGTGCTAGCTAAACGAGACATCCAGCTCGCATGCTGTGTGGTTGGTGATGGCAGAGCAAAGGAGAGACCAAGCAAACGTTGGTTGTTTGTGACACAATACTGTAGGTGGTCTGCTTCACGTTGTACATTAATACTGTGTTTACAGCCACGTAGGCTACATAATGGAAGTATTTTATGAATATGTTCACAATATGCTGCACAGACTCTTTAGTAAGGCTGGTTTTTTTAGCAACGTAATGGACAGATAGGCTGCATTTGCATGTATCACTGTGGGCAGGAAGCGACGATCCCTACTATCTGTATTATTAAATAGTACAATTAAACACAAAATGATCTCTCTTTTGTATCAATATGTGTATAGTATATGGGTTCTATATTGGTGTACAAGTAGAGAAAAGCGGCGATTCGCTGTCGAATGACCCCCATACAGCCAACAGTGTAACGGCCACTTTGTGACATGCTTTGAAACACCGCTCTGTGATTCCTCTTGCGAGTGCAGCACAAAGATAGTCAACCGCAATGTCACAATGACATGGCGACGCCACTGGTTTGAGGAGAGAGGTTCCTTTGACAACAAAAAGCCACTTTCTTTATTACTTCTACCCGAGTATAATGAGAGCAGATCAGCAGGTTCGAACAAGAGCCTCTGCACAATGAAGAGAACATCATAACAACATGATTGATTTGTAGGACAGCAAGTAGCCAGCATGACATTTCTTCATGTCATGCCAGTCTTGCCCTGCAAAGAGAGAACACAAGCCTTGAATGCAGTAAGCACTGGGATTATTCAAGCGGACATTTCATTTGTAATTTGTGGCCACTTTCTACAGACAAGGCACTTATATGAAAAATTAGCATGGCGTGACATCAGTGTGCGATGACCACAAATCCATGTCATAACATGCACGTCATCTGTACTATGACATGAATGACACAAATGATATGATGAAAACGTCACGAAGCAACTGAGGTCATTTAATCAGTGTAGAGAATGTGTTTGCATGCGTGACAAACATGCAGTAGTGAATAACTTGATTTCAATAGCTTCGCGTGTAGTGTCTGGCTTTGTTTCACGAGACAGCTATGTGCATTCAAACAAATCCCCAATGGCATCGCATTATCATCAATGAGCCTAAACAGCCTGCATATGATACACACAACTGCTGAATTTACTCTGATGCCAATTAGCCTTATAGCACTTGGCTCAAAGCCAAACATGGTGGAATATGCAGCTTTTGAATGACAGATTCTCATGACGTCAACTCTCGCAGTGCAAGGTGTCCGCCACGAACAGCCCAGCAATAAGCATTACCGAGTTGCCAGTTTGTTTGCGTCCGTCTTTTTTCAAGCCTTCTTTCTGCCATCCTTGACGTTTGTCATTTCTGTGTAGTGCAAAAGCAGCGGAAATTTAGAGCAGAAGGTTGCATGCCATTTTTTTTTTTTTTCAACCAAGTACCTTGAGAGACGGAGAGAGTTACATTCACACAATGCCTTAACTGACAAGCACTCTTGGAAACATTTTGGCGCGCACATGACAGACGAAGTATCGAAAGGCGACAAGACAAACGGGTGCAATAAACTCCCGTTTGTCTTCCCGCTTTTCGTTTTTTGTCTATTTTGTGCGCGCCGAAATGTTTGCTAGAATGTCCTCAAATCAACTCGCCCAACTTTTCGTACTATGACAAGCATTACTTGGTACACCACTGACCGTAACACATGACCTCGATCCTTTGTCTAAGGTGGAGTGCACAATGTCACTGTGAGATGTGTACTGCATATCAAAACAAAAAGGAAAAGGATTACGGCTTGTCACGTGGACATGCATTCTCTCCTTTGAACCATTAGAAAATAAAGGAAAAGTACAGGTGCATACATAAGCAAAGTTCGCATAAGTGCCATGCCTGTGGGTGTTTTGAAGTAAAATTTATACACAGCTGAGTTTACAGGTATGGCTTAATTGATTGAACCTAATCACAACAAATAAGCTTTATCACTGCTATTTTCATTGGCATAGCATGCTTGCTATCAATCAGCTTTGTTTTCTTTAGAAGAGTATGTGCATCAGAACGGTACCAGGGCTTAATGGCATTGTTGGCCCCTGCTAGGGTCACCACCTGCCCACTTTAGATAATCCCAGCTGGTTTTCCAGGCAGTGGGTCAGTTGCCAGTCCGCACCTAAGACCGGCCATCGTTAGCTGATTTTTAGGCCACTGTATCATGATTATTTATTTATTTCTGCATTTTATAACAGTACATTTAACCATTTTAAAGGCACTTCATAATATTTATCAATCACCAAAGCTCCCATGCAATCTGCAACAAATTTCAATTTTTTGAAGATAAAAACATGAAATAACTGATCCCTACACTTGTACCGATCCTTTAACTAGAGTTAAAAATGAACATAGTGTTTGCATGCTTGCATCTTGAGCATAATTATCTGCCTTCTTAGCGGCCACAATTATCTCAATGTCTGCTCCAAAGACATGTATAACTAATAATTGCTGGGGCTTTACATCCCAAATGGATGCAATAAATGTTCATGAAACTTATTTTTACAGCAAGCAAATAGCTGGTTAAAGGGACACCAAAGGCAAATAACAATTTATGTGAGAGTGAAAGCTCAATGTATGACTACGTTTAAAACGGCAACATTATCAACAGGAGTGCCCTACTTTCAGAGAAATTAGGCTAAATGTATCACATGACGTGCAGCATGAGAGGGACATTTTCAAAATGATCCCGATGACGCGAGAGCATCCGACTACAATTATTTATCGGTAATAAAACTAGCTGCAATAAAAAAAGAGCCTTCCGTGCATCAAGAAGTGTAATAAAATGCTGCTTGTCTGTTTCTGTTTAACTTAGAGGGAAAAACGAACCACCTGGAATAACTATGGCGAATGGTGAAAATAGTTCAAAAGTTCCATTTTTACCTGATTAGACTGGACAGGTGGTGCCATCTAGCAAGGCCCAATCGAACCAAGCAAGCAGAAAATTGTTCAATGCCAGTTGTTGCTGGTGTGGCTCCCAAAGTTTATAGATACTTTTTCAGTTTCCGAACTCCTCCTTTCAAGGCGGGTGCAATTTGCTCCCGGGGAGTGCGGGGGCACTGCAGTCTTTGTGCCAAATAACCGGCCGCTCTCCGCAGGCTTCGCTGCCGCTGCAGTTTTGTGCGTCCGTGCCAGTGTTCAGTGGCACTATATTTTGTTGTTTTTTTTATGCCTTGTCGCTTTCTGTACACATGGCATGCTTCCACGCTCTTCTGAAGACAATTCGACGTCTACAGTCACGAAGACACTAAGACATCTACGAAGTAGGAGACTTTCAGATCGTTGACATTGTGGGCACGATTTAAGCATGGACCACATGTGGACGCACAGACCACGTGTTTACATCTCCCGAGGTTAATTCTACTGGTGCTACTACTCTTGCACCGTAGCTGAGACCTTCCAGACGTCCTAACGACCACCTCTTTCGAGCAGCTCTAAATGAGCACACACATGGCAGTGCTACAGCTTTTTTCCGCTCATGCATACGCACGCATGCTCTACAAACTTATCTAACTGCGCAAAAGTTCTTTCACAGAGTACGCAGCTGAAGGGTTTCTTCCAGCTGTGAGTCAACAAGTGCCATTTCAATGTTGCCGGGCTCCTTGAGACGCAGGAACAAATATGGCATTTGTGCTGTCCAGTGAAAGCAGTAGCTTGGATGTGTTGGATGTCTATTTGTTTGTCATGGCTGAAACCAGTTTTGCCTGTAAATAAAAGAGCATACACAATTGTCAAATAATTTTAAGCATTCTGACAGATAACGTGTAACACAATGACAGAGTAATCGTGTGTGAATTTTATGTCGTGGCTTGCACCCTTATTTTGTATGGAGATGTACACTTAGGCTTCCAAGGACACTTCTAATAGAATCACCAGAGGTATCGCCTAGACGCTCCAGCAGGTAGAGGAAAGCCCAGAGAAATGCCATTTATCTGTGCTGTCCAACCTGCTGTTACTGCAGAGATGGGAGAGATCAATTCCAAACGTGGACAAAAGTTCGGAAACGACGCACAAGGTGGAGGATGTTCACTTTCAAGAAAACGAGATCCTGAAGGCACATCATAAATGGAGAAGTCAAAATTGACCATGGTGCATGGGAATTGGGGAGCGATGCAGTTCCATGTTTATTTGCGAACCTCCCAGTGTTTTCGTCATAAAGCCGCAAAAGAAAGGTACCTGAATCACAACCAACTGCTGGTGCCTTGCGATCTATCAAAAGAATCCCTGCAAGAGGTACCCACTCCTTCGGAGGACCCCAGTTTTTCAGAGCGATTGGAAAAAATGTGCTTCACTTCAACTTCCCTGCAATTAAAGTTCGGCAGTACCTGAGGAGGCAGAAAAACCTCCGGTAATAGTCTTCTGTAATGCAGACTTTAAAGGATACATCTACTGCATCCTGAAAAGCACAGTCATCTGCAAGAGTTTGATCTACATGGTTTCGGCTAACGAAAAATTGCTAAAAAAGTCTACTTTTGGAAATACCAGTGCGGTTCCTCAAGGATGTAAAGGCAATCGTGTATGTTGCGCTTTTTGCAGCCTTGCGTAGGCTGTCCGCATGTTAGCACAGCAAAAGGAGAAAGTGCATCGCTAAGAAATATTCACCTTAAGGACACTGTGGCCACGACTGGTGCTCAGAGAGGTGTGCGAATTGTGTCATTTCAGTGAGAACACTGAAAAAAAGAATGGCAAGAACAACCAAGAACAAGGAGCAGATTGCAAACAGCGAACTAAGGAAACACTTGATCTGTGCCACCGCCACTCAAGAATGAAAAAAAGCTTGAGATACGCCGGCTGAGTGAAAAATCGAAGAATGTGTTTCCGGTGATTCTGAACGATCTAACCTGATGTGCAGAAAGTGTCCATTCATAATACAGCTACCATGCAACAAGAAGCAATATCATGGTATAGATATTGGTACAAATTTGAATGCTCAAGACAAGTGTGCATCAGATACGTGGTCTTTTTTGATAAGTTAAACACATCATACTTGTAAACTAGTGTATAACTGTAGCAAGTGTTTTTGTGTCAATGCACTGATATTTTCCGACTTTCACGAAATTTGCATTTTTGTTTGTGTGATCACAAGTATTATCCACTGACAGACACCGATACATCTGAATACTTTAGAAGAAGAAAGTGCACTGGTTCATACCAGCTGAACAGATAAATAGCGGCGTTTAAGGGGGATTTTAAACGTGGCTGATACCGTGAACAGCAAAGGCTCGATTTCACCTTCTTTTAGGGTACGGCCTGCCGAGATGCTTGTCACTGAGCAAACTTATTGTGCACTGCCTCGAAGACCCCTATGCTAGGACTCTTGAATATAGCTTCGAAACAACTAAGCTCGAACCAGATGAATAACAGCTTTTACCGAGGCTTCATTGAGACGTAACTACTACAATTGAGTTCCAAATTTTGATTCTACTACCCTGAAAAAACAAGAGGTTACAGGTCAACAAAATGGCTCTTTAATTGAGAAATGCTCGCCTTGCAGCACACTTACACGAGCTATTATTTTTACCAAGGACCAGGAAGGACGCCGAACATGCATGTAGGCCTGACATTACACTCCTCATGCATAAAACAAGTTGTGGTGCGTGGCTGTTGAAATGAAATTGTTGTGTGAACAACCCGAACACAATTGCATGTGCAATTGCAATGTGCATCGTGAACAGTGCACACCGGCTACATTGCGCTATAACCATGCCTAGCTATAGCAGATGACCCTCGTTTGCTTGGCGCAAAGTTTGCAGCGCCGTGGTGGCAGGAACTGCAGCCGGCCGCCTGATCACTGTAGGCAAAGTGGGGAGTTCAGAAACAGAAAAAGTATCTATAAACATTTGTGCCTCCTGCCACTTTCGCTTTGCAGCTACTAGTGTCGGCAGCCATGCAGTAAAGGCGGGGAATATTGGGCACAGCAACGAAGATGTCAGAAAGATCGCTTTCAGGCTAGTGATCTGAAGTGCGCTAACACGATGTGGACAACTAGAACGAGATTTTATTTCAAAATATCAACGTTGAATTGATGTTTGCCTTCAGTGTCCCATTAACTCTACTTTCTTCGCATTGACTTCTGACTAAGCAAACAATGTTACAGCACATGTCCTTGCGTGTCAAAAACTGATAAAGGCAGTTTTTAAATAGAACCACTTGTAAAGTACCCCCCTCCCCAAACAAAACAAACAACAAAGAAAGCTCTGTCCGAAGAGTTGGTAATTTTTCCAGTGGTAAGGTGGCAACCCAAAGGGGCTTGCCAGAGCAAACAACGGCGGGAAAACGGGGTTACATATACACCGTTATGGGCGTTTATTTAAACAATTAACGCGCACCGCACATACGACGAACTAGTTGCATGAAAAAAAAAAAGTAGAAATTCTCAAACGCTGAAAAGCGACGTCACATGTGAATGCAAAATCTGAAAGTGCCACCAAAAAGGAAATTGGACCATAAAAAGACCTCGAACTCAGTTAACGTACAGTTCAGTTAAAGGCATCAAGCAACGGAGTTTCGGAGAACGAGTACAGCGTTTGAGAAAATTCGTCGCGCATGGTGTACTCCTCACACCTAGATCGACACCACGATACCATTCGTCATTAGCAACTTCCGAAATTCGTCTCGTGGTTTTAATATACTTCAGCACAGTCAGCAAACGTACGGTCACACTCACTCAAACGCGCACTATTGTAGTAAAAACAAATTAAGCGCTACTTTCAAAAGGCTCGCGCGATCGTGCGACGCAAGCTTCATCACGACCCACTGAGACCGCGGTACGCTGAGAGACGCCACAAGTTGAAAGTTATGAGCCTCACAAAACACAACATAGCGATAGAGGGACATTCAGGTTCTCTCAATCGGCGGTACGCTGCTCACGTTTCACCTATCTCAACGGTGCACAAACAACGTCCCGGCATTCAAAGGTGCGGCACCACGCTACACGTCGAAGCACAGCGTAACAGCATCGCCTCGGGGGAAACTACGCGATCATAACACGCGCGACACTGAGCTACAGAGGCTAGAACGCTCCAGCCTCTCTAACTGAGCCGAAGAAACTAGCAACAACCGACCGATGCAGCCGTGGATGCAGCCATAGCCATATATGTGCGCGCCGGCGCGCCCTTATCGAGAGTACTTAACCTAGGTACCAAACATACGCGCGCATTTCGAACTGCGGCTGGTATGCGGATTTCGATGCATTTGTTCGCAAACCGAAAAACGCGACGCCGTCACCATTGGCAAGCGAAACTATTCGTAAATGCACTTCATTCTTTCGTTTGTTTTCGGCTTCGCATCATGGGCCCAACAATTAAGCTCGCTCACTGGATTCCGTGCCGACTGGTTGTGCCCTCGCGATCTCCGACAACAGTGCAGCTCTGGCCGACTAGGTTGGTCCTACGCCACCTCCTAACGCCGGTCCCCGACGGCGACGACTGCGTAGCTCTGGCCGACAGGATTAGCCCTGCGCCATCTCCTGTCGCCGACTAGAGCTCTCTCCAGTGGTGCCCCGTCCTCGGACTCCTGCAACCGTGTCCATCTTTCCTGTCTTCTCCTTACTTCCGTCGTTCGCTGTCTCTGCACCTCGCTCTCTCCTTCCTCTCTCTCTACCTCTTTACCTTTTAATCCCATCCTTTGAATCCCTTCACTACCCCCATCCCTCGTGAGCTACTGTTAAGGTGTCCTCCCTCTGAGAGACAGTTACAAAGCTCACTTTTTTCATCTTTTCACTTAAAATCACCCCCCCCCCCCTCAACAATTAATTGTGAGAACGCCGCAATTTTGCCTCCACTGCGCGAACGCTCCCAATCACCCCCCCCCCTTTTTTTTTTTTGTTAGGGGCGAAGCTCATTATGCCGTGAGTCGTGCGTCCGCGTTGCATGTAGTAGTATAGCAGTAGGTAGCCATCTGTCGTTTGGTCCTTGGAATACCCGGTGGATGGTGGTACTTGTATATGATGAAAAGATGCAAGATGGCGGTACTTGGAGTGCTCACTAGATGGGCGTACGGATGGACAGATGGACGCATGCACGGATGGACAGACAGACAGACGCACATACGGATGGACGGACGCACGGATGGAAGCAAGAACGAACTGACAGATGGAAGCACGGACGGACGCTTCGCCCCACTCATCATCATTTACTCTGGATATGTTGTGTTTTTTTCCCGTGTCTTCAGTCGTGCTTCTCTATGCTGTCTTCCGATTTTTCCTTTTGCTATGGTTACTCGATACCTAAGAAATGTGCAACTATTTGCTTTAATTTCATTTAACATTTCATTTTACAAGAACAGTAATGAAATGGAACATCATATATTTGCTTAACACTAATATTTAATATTCTAATTTTGCCTATCCAGGCAGAGGTCTATCGCAATGTTGCATATATTTTTATAGTTTTCTTTTCGGTCTACCCTTTCTGGGCTTGAATAAGTAGTTATATAATAACAATTAAAACACCATGTACCTCGAAAACACGCAAAGCACCAAGCAAATGTTTATGCACACTTTCGTATTCGAAAATCAAAATATGAAGGAACGTGTTGAGTGATAAAATGGAAGGCTGCATTATAACACTGTTGAGCTCTAGTAGAAATGTTCATTAGCACTGGCTGGGACTACCCATACATATTACTGGGATTTGCACCAATATCAATGCATGCTTCACCTGGTTTTAAAAAAAGTTGAGCTCGATGCGAATTACGATTACCAGTTCTTCTAAGACAGCACACTAACATTCCATAGTTTGTCAACAGGTCAATATTTTAATACTCAGGGCTTGGCGTAGTGGTCATAATTACCCAATGAACAGCCATGATGGTTGCTTACAGTTTTAACCATAGGCATCAGTCGTGGAAATATTCTGAAAGCATAACAAGGGAGAGAGATAGAGAGCGAAGATTGGAAGGCAGAGAGGTCAACCTGACCTTGTGCACACTAGCCTGCTACAGATCTGCACAGGGAAAAAAGGATGACGAACGTGATCATGTTAGATGCGTTTTAGGAAGTTCTTATGTAATAACGAGACCGATATGTTGCGTGCAACAAATATACAAGACCAATCTACAGCAGGTGATGACTGATTCAAGGAATACACTGATTATTTTCATTAAAAGCACAAATTTCATTGGCGTATATGTATAAGTACTGATGTCATTAAAACGAATATATGATACATTTCTATGTTTCACTGAAAGTGCCCTGTAACAAAAAAACATGAAAAAAATAGGGGGACTCTCAAGCTTTGCTTTAACGTGATATTGTGTTCTTAGTGCGTACTTCAAACACAGTGTATTAATTCTTTTTGAACTTGATATGCACCCACAACGTGGCCTTAAGGGTGCAGTAGCATGTGTGCATCTTGTAGTGGCTGACTGGCTTAAAACAATGAAGTCGTTATGATAATCCTATGTGCTGATGCCCAATGACAATGTACGCTTGTACCATTCATTATTACGGCAATATTTCATGTATTGTGAAGCACATATACAGGATGCGTGTGGTTATAAAGCATGAAAGTTACACTTCATTTGTAAGCACAGGAAGTAAGTATTTTCAATGTATTCACAAGCAGAAGCATGGTTGTGTGGTAGAGCACCAGCTTGCCGTCCAACTGACCCGGTTTCGATCCCCATTCAGAGCCAGAATTTTTATCATTTATTTTATTTGCATCTTTCTGGATTTTTGGTCACACAACTAGATGATTGTTTTCGCTCACAACCAATGCCGCCGCCGGAATTTTCGCAAGACAAGCTCTTCGATGCTATCCCGTTAAAAGCCAAGCGAAGTCCTGTAATTGCAATTTTTATGAGTTCTTTATTCACAAAAAATAATCTTTTTTGACAGCAAAGCTTTTTGTGGGTCACCGGTCAGAATTCTTCGTGACATCGTCGATGGGATGAGGGAGAGACAAACTTTGTTACATGTTGGGGAAAGTGAAACGGAGTTCATCCTGAATAAGTGGACTAGGGCCCAAAGAGCGGCAACACTGGTCCACCACTCTACTTATTTGATCCTCATGACCATATTGAAGACAGCCCCTTCACCAGAAAATGTCGCATCGTGAATAATACAACTGTGGTCTATCGAAACACTGGATGTAGAGCTAAGCCAGTCATGTTCTTGTTGAGTTTTGCGGACACGCATTGCCAGCTGTCGACGCAGTTTTGAGTAGTGCAAAGCCCGGCTCCCGTGCACAGTTTGTTGCGCAAACAAGTGCAACTATAGCGTACGAAACAAAAATACAGCTTATTATTAGGTGTACTCAGGCATTGAACACTTAGAAAAAGAGTTACGAATTTATGTCCGCTAGTCGGACGCGTCACTGAACTACGATAAAGTGCTTGCGGATTCACTTGCCAGAACGACGGTGAGCGCAAGAGCAGACGCAACAGCTCCAGCAGACGCAACAGCTCCGCGCTCCACAAAACCTACCCCAGTCAACGCTACTGTTGCGTTGCGAATTGCCGCGGACGTAAAGGGCTTAAATTTTGCTGATTTCTGCAGCTTTTATACGAAGCAGAACGGCGAGAAAGCTGGATACGGGCTGTGGCAAACGTGTTAAGTAAGCGAATTACTCGCGCTTTCCACAGCCGACTGCATGATAATGGTGTGATAATAATAGTGATATCACTAGGTGCCCGATGTGAACCGTGGTAACATTTATTTAGGAGTTTCACAGAGCTTTTGACCACAGTTGGCGCTGCGCAATAGTAAACAGGTATTCCGTTTCTATATACTGCTAATGGGGATACATGCGTGTCCACTTCCTCAGTGAACAACAAAAGGCAGAACCGAGCGCCTTTGAGATAGCTCCGGCAATCGCGGAGCTCTCTGCCGAAGGAAACGGAGACTGACATGTGGAGAATGGGCATGATTAAGAAGTCCGCACTAGAGATCTATCGAATTTTTAAGCAGGAAGTTGCCAAGGAAAGGATCTATGATAATACTCGGGGTAGTTCTCTACTGTTTGAGGCCAGGACAGGAGTACTGCGAACGAAGACATATCGGGCCAAATACGAAGGCGTAGACACAGTATGCAGTGCGTGTGGAGAGGAAGAAGAACTGCCGAACACTTGATAATGTTCTGTAAAGGGCTTCACCCTATAGTGCAGGATGATGGCGCAGAGTTTTTCAAAGCACTGGGGTTTAGGGACCGGGAGGGCAAAATAAACTTTAAGCGGGTAGACTTTACTAAAAGGAGGTTATCTGATTGGTGGCTAAAGTCAAAGCACGAGTGAAAATTAAACTCTTCACTGCAAAGTACGAATCCTCAAACTCACTTTTTAAGGAAAAAAAATAAATATAGTTTTTGGTTCATTAGGTATTACGGCTTGGTGGCACTAGCCACCACCCGATCTAAAGGGTACAGCCATATCCATCCATCCATCAAGGTGACGTGCGCGATAAACATCGCACACGCCGCGACCACCGATAATCTGAAGTCGTCGCCACTACGCAGCATTGCGAATGTAGGGCTTTGAAGGCTCTAAGTTCCTGCTTTAACTAGGAAATATGAACACGTACGTCACACAGGTAAATCGCTAAATGATCGCGACCACAATCAGGACTTTTCTTCTTTCTTTTTTTTTTTCGCCGTTTGTCTTCGTGATTGCCGGAGCTATCTCAAAGGCCTCGGTTCTGCCTTTTGTTGTTCACTGAGAAAGTGGACACGCATTTATCCCCATTAGCAGTATATAGAAACGGAAGACAACTGTCAACTGAACACTCTAGCAGCTTTCAACGCACAGGAAGCGAGAGACCAATAGAGAATGCAGCTGCAAAGACGAAAATCGTCAGGGTCATTCGTGCCGGATAAAGTGAGCTTCGTACCACTGATCGTAAGATAGATTGCTCGTGTATGTACTTGGTCAATTTAATATATCATGTGTATGCCCAAGTTTAATGCATTTAGGCGTTGAAGAACGCACGTCGGAGTGCTTGCCTCGAACTCAATGTCATGCGATGCTCGCTTGCACTTGAATTGCAGCACATTGAATTAACTAAAACATCTTTTGCGTTATACCCGCAGTTCGCTTTGATGAGCTTCCTACTTTTCTGAAGCGAGGTTGGATTGAAGGAAGAAGCTTCCCACGTCCTTGATTTTCAAGAAACCGCGCCTCAAGACCAACGAAACAAGAGGGCCTATGCACGTTTGCTTGCGGACGGCTCTCTTTGCACTACCCATTTATGGCCGGCGTGTCGAAAGGAGCGCTGGTGGCAGAGTTTTTCGCAGCGTCACCTAAGCAGGGTCTGACGTTCATTAGTGTGGCACACACCCACTGAGTGGGATTGGCAGAGAAGCTGGGTGGTTTTATAAAACATATTATGATGTTTCAAATAACGGGGTTCACAGAATATAGATTACATAGAAAGTTGCAGTGCTCGATCTAATGTATATGCAAATGAGTTCTGCGGAAGCCCGTATATACATTAGATTATCTTGATCTAATGAATAAATCCAAAAAAAAAAAAAAAAAGACAAACCTCTCTCTAACCTGAAGAACGACCTCATCGTCTTTCTCATGCCCTCACCGCGGTATCTCACACTGGCACGCATACACACAGTGGCATAGCGTAATCTTTTTCATGCCTGTGGCAATATCGTGGTTTTCAAATGTTATACAATAACTACTATTACTTTACCACACTGGTTTCGAATGTCCGAGTTTCTCGACCGTAATGTCATTTCCCACATTCCTGATGAAGTACCTCACTTTGTCAGCCCTCTCGGGGCCAGAATGTTGGGACACCCTATCGAGAGCGTTGTTTAGCACTGCTTCCAAGCGTGGGCTCACTGCCACCACCATCATCAACAACAACAGAAAAAAAATTGGCCAGTATCTGCATGTTAATCTGCAAATGTCGTCGATAGACGATATAGTCTTGCGTGTGGAGAGAGTGAACAAATCGTTTATTTGATATTCTGCGCAAGAAAATCAGTGAATGGTATTCTGGAGACGCTGCGCTAGAGTGCCTCGAGCGTGCAGCGGAGGTGAACGAGTGCATCAAGTCACGTCACACGAGAGACATGAGCGTTATCCGGCAGTTTTCTTGGAAAACGAAGCGCATGACTCTGAGACGGGAGTGCGCGCCCGTCTCGGAGGTAATGAGGTGTAGAACGCAAGGCGACGGGTAAGTACCGCCACTGAGTCGTCTTAGCAAAGCGTTGGAAACACTCGTCTTTTCGTGCAAGCGTTGAATGGTCAGCGCAGCGTGATAAACGCTACGGTCCTTATAATTACTTATGTATGCCTTTTCTAGTAAAAGACGCACATACAGAATATATAGTTGTTGTTATGGTGCCTCAGATATGCGCAATAATTGCTTTTTATTGACAATCGCACAAGTATGAACGCTGAACCTTGAACAACATTGGTGGGCGCAGCGGATGGGGTCCGCCGCTAGGAATAACGATTGATGTTCAAAATGCGCGGTACCATTAAGGGTGGACAAACAGACAAATGTACAGACCGACCAGAATTTTTTTAGTTGAAGGGCCTCAAGAAAGACTATCGTCTTTAAAACTATAAGAAGCAGCTAGCATCATCTGTGTGAGAGTATGTTGTCCTAAACTCGCACGCCACAGCGCAGCAGGTGGCGCTGCCAGCACGATGCACTTCGAATACCTGTGCATGAGATCAGAAGTTCAAGCAAGATTAGAAATTAAGCGACGTGGAATAGATAGGCTTGCTTTAGGGGCTCACGGGAATACACCAAATCAGGGAGTACTGTACAAAGTGACATGGAATAGACATGAGGGCAGGGAAGCTAGCAGCAAGATAAAATTCGTGAAGCGATTGAGAGAAATAGGGGAGGAGCGTTGGGCTAGGAAGGTTTTCAGCTATTTGTACATGAAGAATGTCGATAAAGAATAGAGGAAGCAAACCAGAAAATTGACGAGCAAATACTTAGAAAAGAGCAGGGGGCCGTACCAGAAATAACTATCGGTTAAGAAGGTGAAGGAAACGGAGACCGATATGTGGAGAGTTGGCATGATCAAGAAGTCAGCACTAGAGATCTATAGAACTTTTAAGCAGGAAATTGCCAAGAAAAGGATATATGATAATACTCGTGGTAGTTCTCTACTGTTTGAGGCCAGGACGGGAGTATTGCGAACTAAGACATATCGCGCCAAATACGAAGGGGTAGGCAGAGTATGCAGTGCATGTGGAGAGGAGGAAACTGCTGAACCATTGATGATGTTCTGTAAAGGGCTTCACCCTATAGTTCAGGACGATGGCGCAGAGCTTTTCAAAGCACTCGGGTTTAGTGACAGGGAGGGCAAAATAGACTTTAAGCAGGTAAAATTAGCTAGAAGGAAGTTATCCGATTGGTGGCTGAAATCAAGGCACGAGTGAAAATTAAATCCTTCACTGCAAAGTACCAGACCTCAAATTCACTATTCAAAAGAAAAAAAAAAAGATAAATCTAGTTGTTAGTTCACTAAGTATTACGGCTAGGTGGCGTTAGCCGCTGTCTGATCTAAAGGGTACAGCCACATCAATCCATCCAGACCGATATTTCTTTCCCTCAATCTGCACCTCCAAGAAAGCTGCGGAGAGGAAGAGGAAAGGGGAGCCGGTTCTCGAGTTGAAAGAACTATGAAGTTAATTGGTATCGGGACTCTCAGCAACGCGCTTCGTCTGTGCATCACTCGCATGTACCAGCAATTGGTGAACCGGACGTACTTGAACCGAGAAAAGGCAGGCAAGGTAAAGCGAGAGGCAAGGTAAAGCGAGACGTGCCAGTGAATGAGGAGAAACGGCACACAACTTAATAATGCAACACTTGCAGCAATAAAACATTTGTGAGCACAAGGCACCTTTTTTCTTCCTCCGTGACACAAGGTGTCACTAGAGCAGTGTTGTCAGATCTTACTGAGCTAGCAAGTGAATAATTATAAAAAAAAAGCTCAAAAAGATGGTGCGACTTTCGCAAGGATACCTAAAATTAGCTGAAATTTATTTTGAAGTCCTGAAAATACTCATAACTAAATAATAAAGTCAATCTAATCTGAAGGTGTATTGAAGGGATCACGCCAATTATCCTGCACAGCAAAAATATTGGCTCCTTTGAACAAAAGCACGTACTTAGCTTTTAACACTGTTTCCAGGATAGTCTCTACTTGGTTGAGTGTTTGCCCGTGTGTGATTATTGTCGATTGTAGATTCCCCCAACGACTTTTTGATTTTAACAATCAGATACTCAAAGTCATTGAAAAACATGCTATTAATAATGTGGTGATTACTAAAACAACAATATTTGCTGCAAAAATACTAGAAAGCCTAAAACAACATGACAATTAAGTCACTCGAAAGTTCTACAAGTGACTCCATGAAAATAGATGCCCAATTCCGCCAATTATCAGTGGAACTGGCAAAATTGCACTAGAGAAACCACTTTGAAATGTGGACTTGTCTGCTTCAAGGCAGCAATGTAGACAAGTCTGCTCGTCTATATGTCAGCTTAAGCGACACCCCCAGTTGACAATAATTTTTTTCATATTTTTAAGCTGGTATGTTTCCCTGAACTGCCTTTCTTTTGCAGAACGCACAGCTGTGAGCTCATTCTCTGTAGAATTGCACAGTAACATGAAACATATGGGGCCCGAGTAATACCTCAGCACAGCATTATTTTCAAAATTTGTGGTTTGATGTACCCTTGTATTTTGTCTCGGGCCAGTAAAGTGCATCTTCGGGATAGGCCCACTCAAGTAGAAGTACCCATTCTGAGTACACAGTTAAATGCGTTCATTCTGAAGTGAACCAATGAGGACTTCGAATGCATAACTCTTAAATTATCCAAGCATATCAATAACATGCTTACTACTAAACATGTTATTGTGCACTGTTATGATAAACAGTAATCAATGTCTTCAAATTAAAGCAGTGTCAACATTTCAGAGTACAGCACATGCACGATTTGCTCTGCAACACCATTTGCCACAACGCTCAACAGTTTTATTAGCGAATCATGTCAGCAGTGTAAGTCAATTTTACATTTACACTTTTCTATCACTTTGTAGAAAAGTAATAAAGCATATCCTGTGCTAAACAAAAGCTACTTTAAGGAAAACAGCAGATATTATGTCTGACTTGTCAGTGCAAGCATATGTGCAGGTGTTACGCACCATCAGCCTGTTTAAGTCCTTCTATGCCCAAAGCAATAGGCTGCTAACCGAGTTTCTCGTTAATGTGTATTCTTCTGTGGCAGGCTAACGAGCTATTTGTGGCAGCTCTATAGGAGCACAGATTACACTTATATGGTTTTTCCCCACTGTGCACTCGCTTATGAATTTTAAGCGTATCCAGTCGCGCGAAACTCTTCTGGCAGATGGGGCACTTGAACGGCTTCTCTTTACTGTGAATTCGCATGTGTCGAGCGAAATTTGGCGCGCTCCTTGACTCGTAGGGGCATAAGTTGCAGCAGTGCATTCCTCCCCGCATCCTAGGGCAATGTGAGCCATTTGGTGTTTGAGAGGTGGACCCAGTTTTGCCTGAAAATGCACACACACAAAAATAAATGTTTGACCAATCCATCAACTAGCTGCATCACTCTACTCTGCAGGTTCAGATGAGGGTTTCAACAGACAACAGTGACAAAGAGGACAATGTGATCTTGCATGGATACGGGAGACCGCCAAATTGGCCTGGCTGGTACGTACTAAACTTAATGAAAAAAAAAAAAAAACAGCGCTGGGATTATGGTAAAGATGGGAAGACACAAACGTAGCACTGCGCTTGTTTGCACATGTTCATTTCATTTTAGGTACTGCATTTTCTTCAATTTCATGTTTGCAGCAATGATTTTGTGCCTGACATAAATCTGGAGGCACAAAGAAACGAGGACAGAAGTGATAGAATTTTGTCTTAGTTATTTTTTTTTGCTCCTCCAAACTTTTATTGGAAAATACAACAGCTAGTCTAAGAATGCATTTTAGTCGATGATATAAGGTGCAGGCGTCTCTTTTGGCAAACTGCGGCAAGCTTAACGTAAGCCCTCACTCAGGTATGATGCAAACTACAGTAGCAGACAACATTTACAGCAGCGTGACTGAGCCATCGTGCCCCGATTCTGTGTGCGGGATATGTATGGAGCTCTTGGTGGAAAACAAAACTTCAGTTTGGCCTAATTGGCATGCATTCCTGAGAATAAGATTTCAGTATGAGCACAAGAGACGTCCCGAGAGGGAGAGACACGACGCGAGTGCTGAAAGTGCTTGGTGGACATATATCTGCCGATCTATTCAATAGGTAGCAAGCAGCATCTCATGGGCAATAGTGCCACATTCTTTGGATATCTATGAAGGCGTATATAGGCCATGCAGTTTTAGAGAGCTCAACTACATCGAGGGTATCTACAGAAACAATCCTGCATAACCATCTTGCAATACCAGATGGTTGCCTGCACCATGTTGCCTAAATGTCGAGGCCCGAAATAAAGGGCCCTGCAGAACTTAATAAATCAAGAGTCAATCCCCAACTGGCCCAATTTTGTACTCTTTTAAAGGTTTTGCAGAATTTTATGAGTTGTTTACCACAGCTTTTGAAGCTTCCAGATATTTAAGTAGGGTTAAAAATAAATGTGTATGGTTATTAGTCCATATAATTGCATGCAACTTGAAACAACTAGTGCTACACTGAAAGCAGCTTTTGCTGTCAAGCACCCACCATGAAAAGTATCTTGAAAGGACAGTTGCTACATGTTATATCGATGACAAAACAGTACTACTAAGATGGGACATAGAGGTAAGAATCCCACAACACAAGTAGGACTTTTGCCGTGCCTGTCCAACTTCAGCGCTGTTTTTTTTTTTTAAATCAAAGGAACACAACCTATGAACAGGCACAAACAAGACTGCATACCGTCATCAACAGCTATTAAACATTAATCAAGAGTTGCATAGAATAAATGAACCTCTTTAGCACGTTTTGTAGCAATTAGGCACACTGGCAGAATGATTATGCATTTACAGCACATTTAGAAAACAGAAAACTGTCTACACATAGTCTCTGCCTGTGACTGGCAGCAAACTTCACAAAAAACACGTGTACAAGAAATGCAATACAGCAATAACAAATTTCTTCTGCAGCAAAGCGGGTAGCCTGTGTAAAGGCTTTCATTTTCACACCATGCCCGAGCTGTTCTCCTGCAACAAAAACAATAAAAAGACATTAGGACTGCAATACCCTAAAGGTGAGCTTGAAGTAAGGCAGAGAAATTAGACAACACAAAAGAAGAAGAAGGGACAACTATGAGCTGAAAAGTCGTTTCTGTTAGTATTGACCATCCTATCTGTTAAATAGAGCCGACTATTGGTACCGATGCATGGTTTAAGGGGACACCAAAGGCAAATAACAATTTACATCAGAATGAAAGATTAATGCCTAAAATTTCATTAGTATTATCAACAGGAGTGCTCCCCTAATGGAGAAACTAAGGTAAATGTGGGACACCATACGCACCAAGAGTGCGCCATTTTGAAATGATCTCAATCACATCAAAGGGTCTGACTACAAATAACCACGTGTAATCAAACCAGTTACAAAAAAGAAAACCTTTCGTGCACTACAACTTGTAATAAAATTCTGCTTCTCTGTTTACGTTTGATTCAGGAAAAAAAAACTGCTTGGTGTTACATGAGGAATGGTGCGATTGGTTCAAAAAGTTTCACTTACACATGGTTAGGCTAGATAGGTCGAGTAATCTAGTGAGGCCCATATGAAACGGGCAAGCACAAAATTTTTTATTGCAGAAACATTGCGCGTTCTATTTCTGAGGTAAAGTGTTGCAGCAATGTAATCACGGATAAGTTGCCTTTTTAATAATTTCTTTCCTCAAAAGTACTAAGCAAGTACAAACAAATCTATGACTGTGGCAGCACAAAGCAACACAAATTGTCGACAACTTTGTCCAGTAACCCTGCAATCGTACAATACTTTGCATAGGTCAGTGGCCGTGCAGCGAAGGCTGGAAACCCTGAGCAAAGCAACTGCTACATCAGAGAGACCCATTTTTAGGTGGGCGACTGAAGTGCGCTAATGCCGTGCACACCACTAAATCAATTTTATTTCAAAGTAACCATTTCCTTGGCACAAAAGCAGCACTACGAGGTTCTTGTATCGCTATTTCAGTCATCGACTAAATATTTGCCTTTAGTGTACGTATAAGAACGAAGCAACAGAAAAGACGAAAAAGCTCTTTTTGCATGAACGCAAGCACCGACTCACAACTGAAATGTTTTTTTTTTTAATCACAGAACAGATCCGTACACTCACATGGCTACAGACTACAAAGCTAAAGAGCCAGCAAAATAAAAAACAAAACATCCATAAGGTTTCTTTATTTTGAAGTGTGACCGGAGGAAAGTTAGCACAGATGATTTATTTCGAATATTCCATGTATTGATTACTTCCAGAGTTGTGTTGTCATGATGTTTTGGAATGATGCTTGTTAGAATTTGGTACCTTAGTGAATGATTTATTTTGGGGTTAAGCTGGCTGTTTTGCTTTGTTGTGTGTAGCCACGCAAGTGTACGTGCATGTTCTATGTTTTTGCATAAAACTTCAGTTTTCTAGTCAACACTTGTGTCCATGCAGTGAAAAGTCTTTTCGTCTTCGCAGCGCAGTTTTAAGACCATGCATATCATCAGTCATTCAATTCATAGTTTCGGCTTTTGAGTAGTTAATTTATCTTCTCTGGTACTCTGACTTGCACACCTCCGTCTCCAACAACGAACTGTCACTCCCGTATTCAAAAACACTCCTTGACGTGGACTTGACTTGAAACCGCCTTTAGTGCAGCGCATTTGAAACGTGTCTGTACGCTTGTGCTGCCTTGGCACAACCTAAAAACAGTGCATTGAAACGCGTTTGTGCTGCATTGAAGTTGGTGACAAGTGAAGTTCAGGTCGAGCAGCGTTTCTGAATACGGGGTGGGTGTTAGAGCAGTGCGAGAACAGATATGGGATCGTTCAGTGGAACTTTGCATGCAGTTTGTGCAGACAAGGCAATGCCGACAGACAGCTCGTTTCCAGGTACAATTGGAGTATTGCTAATCACTACATATACTGTCCCTAACCTAAAAAAATATTAATATAATAAACTTGACATGCTGACGCTGAAATCACGCCGCTACATTGCAAGCATGTTACTCTAATGCATGTAGACAAGTGTGCACATTCTTTTCAAACCCAATATTGTTTCGAACAATGCAACAAAAGGAAAGCTATGTGGACACAATGCGTGTTAACAAACGAATTCTCTAGGAGCAAGTGTTCAGCACAGGCTATTAATGCAAATGCCAAGGACATTCTATTCATTCTGACTTTAGTCTAGCTACAGCACCAGGATGTGTTGTACAAACTAGTTAAAGGTCTATCGCAATGCATTTATGAAAAAAAAAAAAAAAACTAGAAGCGAGTGTTCGGATTTATGCATCAAAGTTGTAAATTAAGGAAAAAAAAAAAGAGAGATGTGAACACAGCGTGAACAAAAGACAGAATATATGCAGACATCAAATGAAGCAATATATGAGAGAAACAGGGAATACAAAGTCCCACAAATTTGCCAAAGCATCCACGCTTTTTAGAGTTCAGACTCATTAACAGTTATGTCCTAATACATAAACACACTAAAATAAAATTGATAGAAGTAACATAAGGCTTCACAATTATCTTAGCTCTACTGTAAGCTAGATATATGTTAGCTACTAGACTGCGCAATAGTACAATTTTCTATAAAACTACTAACCCTTATGGCCTTCGCATGCGCTCAAAATTCTTTTGATACAGTTTATAGAGAACGGTCAAAACACAAAAGCGATAAAAAAAGGCAATGATTGATACAATTTTGAACTAAGTTTTGGTACATATGCCCAAAAAATATTCACATAAGGAGTCTAATGGTTTGCTTAATTCCGAGAATGAAGTCCTCCAATGAAGTCCACAGTGCTTTAATGTTGCTTATATTCTAAGTAGGAATTTTCAAAGCACATTTATCCTGGCGCTTCCAAAGCCAGCTTCTGAATTTTTTTTAAAGAAAAACAAACTATTTGTCAGTCCAGCAATGTGTTGTTGGGAGAACTGATTTATAACAACAGAGAAATGAAACGAGGGGAAGAGGAAAAATGAAACAAAAACAAGAAAAACAAAAGCAAAGCCACAAAATTAGCTTGTTTGAAGAATACTGCACTATAGGTAAACAAGGGCAGCCAAGTCATAGGAATCACACAAACACACAGTGCTCGTTCGGTGTGCGAACCTCTGCTAGCTTTTTATCAAAGAATGGGCTAGTCACATATAAAACTGAGGCAACACAAAAACACATTGAGGCAATCAAGCTTTACGTACAAATAAAGTTTCTGATTCTTTTTGGTCAAAATCAGAACTAAATGCCCAAGAAACGACTTAGGGCAAAACAGAATTTGAACTGCTCTCTTCGTCTTTTTATGAAAATGTCACGATTTTTTCAAGAGAGGTTGATAAGCAATACTTCAGAAGGCTGTGTGACTTCGTTGGACACTGGAAAGTTTTATCACAGGCAGTATCTAGGTTTGTGTAGGTTATATCGAAAACAAATTTTAAAAGAATCTTTTTAGGTGCATATATCCTGGAATTAAAATTTACACAGCTGCCAAACTGAAATAGTGGACACACGTGCTTTCCCTGAAAATTGCAACACAGGGTCGGGTCGTAATTAGCTGAGCCGTCACGCCATGGTGGTTCTTGGGCTGGTGAGTGGAGGTTGGAGAAGCTTGGATTTGCCCGATAGGTGAGGTCCATATGCTTCGGCAATGAAAGGAAATGTGTCCCACTCATTCACATCAAAAGCAAACCGGCCTGTCGTCAGGCATCTTCCACGCATTTGGGTCTCGGTTACGTGGAGTAGGGCGGCGATAATGCTGTGGGTGGCTCGAGGTAGACGAACTGACAGCGTCGGGATGGTGCACAGAACAGACAGTGTGAATTCCCGTGTTGGCTAGTTCTTAGCGAACAACGGTCTGTATTAACAATCCGGTCGGCTGAGGATTCTGCCAGCAGCAATCTGGTCAACACTTGGTGCCAGTGCTCTCACGGGTGGGGCGATATGGCTTCGATTTATTAATTTATTTACCCTCAAGGTCAATAGACATTACAGAGGGGAGTGGGTAGGGAGAAACAGTAAAATTACAACACAACGCAAGAACAAGAAAGAGAACAATAGTTATACAGTCAGCATGTTTCTGGTCATACAATGTTAGCTATTGCGTTCTTGAAAAGGTTGAAATCTCGAATGGTTGCTGTCGGGTTCGGAAGGCCATTCCATTCCTTCGATGTACGTGGCATGAAGGACTGCGAAAAGAAGTTAGTTCTACACAAAGGCATGCCGACTTTGAAGGCCTGATCCAGACATTGTGAAATGTGATGAGGATGAATTATGAATTCGTTATGTAAGTAGGCATGATGGTAGAGCTTGTGAAAAAGACATAAGCGGAAAAGTTTACACCGTCTAGCAAGAGATGGTAGACTAAGGCCTGCTTTCATGGATGATATGCTTGTGATGCGATTGTAATTACATGTCATAAAACGAGTCGAGTTGTTCTGAACAATTTCTAGTGACTGTATTAAATTGACATGAAAGGGATTCTATATTGCTGCTGCGTATTCTAGTTTTGTGGGAATTAGTGTTTTGTATGGGAGTAATTTTAGTGTGGAAGGGACTTTTGAAAAGCTACGGGGTAGGTACCCAAGCATGCGGTTGGCGTTGTTAATTACATAGGTGATATGAACGTTTCAGGTTAGGTTAGTTGTGATGTGCGCTCCAAGGTATTTCTAAGAGGGTACATTTTCTAACGGGTTATTACCTAGGTAGTACACAGGCGGTGCAGTAGGAGATCTAGTTACGCACGTAAGTTTACATTTATTTGGGTTTAATTCCATCAACCAATTGTTTACACAATTCTGTAATCGCATTAAGATCTGACTGAAGAATATGTGAGTCGTTAGTGCATGTTATTTCTCGGAAAATCACGCAGTCAAAGAGGTGAATGTTGCAAGTAACATTAGATGATAGATCATTAATGTAGATTAAAAAGAGGAGCAGACCAAGAACTGAGCCTTCTGGCACACCAGAGCGCACAGCACTTAGCTCAGATTTTTTGTCGTTAGCGCTGACGAATTGCGAACAGTTAGTTAAAAAACATTCAATCCAGGTTAAGAGTTGTGAATCTAGATTAGGGACCGGAGTTAAAGCAAGAGAAGTTTGTGACATACTTTATCCAAAGCTTTGCTGACATCTAAAATTATGCAATCTGCGTATGATGAACAATCGAGAATAATGTTTAATTTGTGCTTAAATAATGCCAGTTGTGTTTTGCAAGAATATGATTTACGAAAACCATGTTGGGATGGTGTAAAAAAAGAATTCGTCTTGAGGAAGTTGGCTAGATGTGAATACAAAATGTGCTCAAGAATCTTACACGGAATACTAGTAAGCGAAATTGGATGTTAAGTGGGGAATGCTTGTTACCAGATTTATGAAATGGAACGACCTTACCAACCATCCAGTGTGATGGCAGAGAACCTTCGGTGAGGGACTGCTGAAAAATCATGGATAGAAAGACAAGAATTACAAAGTGTGCCCACCAAGAACTTGGGAGTAATTAAATCACAGCCTGGGGCTGAATATGCATTTAACAATGTTAAAGCATTTTTTACACCATCTTAATCAAGTGTTAGCGGCAACATTGTAGTGTAATCAAAGCATCCCAGTTGGGGTGATGGGCAGTGTGCAACGGAAGTGATGTTTTGTGAAAAAACACCATTAAGCAAGGAGGCACATTTTTCATCAGGAATAGAATCACCGTTATGCACAAGCGATATGACATTATCAGTGTTGGCGTTTATCACGTGACAAAACTTTTTGATATTATTTGTGAGCATGTTTGGCAGGTTCTTGCGGAAAAAGTAATCTTTGGCACTTTTTAGTGCTCCTATATAGTCTTCTGAAGCCCTCTTGTAATCTTGCCAACGGGTGCGATTTGTGGATCATTTAGCAGACCGATACAGGCGCTTTTTTCTATTTGACAAACATCTCAAGTGAACGTTATACCACAGAGCTTCTGGGTTAACTGTGATAGTATGAACGGGTATGTACTTAGATGTAAGATCATTGACTTTTGATAAGAACATGTCCCAATTAGTTTGCACGCTACGGCTATCAAAGCTGGTGATGAATATGTTTAGAAAATCACTCAGTTCGACATTGATTGCTTGAAAGTTGGCTTTGTAGTAATTTCGAATAATGTTAGTGTTACGTGCTTTTTTAGGAGGTATCATATTCACGTCAAATGTAACCAATAAATGATCGCTCAGTCCTGGAATATATGTTATGTTGGAAACAAAATCGGGGCTAGATGTTAGAACCAGGTCAAAAGTATTAGAAACCGACTGCGTGATTCTCGTAGGTTTGATTATGAGTTGCGTTAATGCAACTCATAACCAGTTGCAACAGTTGCACCTAATATTTGGAAGATTGAAATCGCCGAGTAGTATTAAGGGTAGATTCAAGTAGCTGGATATCACGTGGTTAATTAAATCACGTAGATGGTCTGTGAAGCCTGATGGAAAATTGGGTGGACGGTAGCACACTCCTAAAACAATTTTATGGTGGGCTATCTAAACGACAGCCTAAACAGTTTCAATGTTGTTACTTACGTGGACAACCCTTGATGGTATTTTTTTACGCACTGCTAGTAGGACACCGCCACCGTGTCGTGGATCGCGATCAAAGCGATACACAGCGAAATGGTTAGCTTTGTCAAATAACTCTTTATCTTGTATGTTTGGATGCAGCCATGTCTTTGTTAATGCTATTATATCAGGATTGCAGGTGTCGATGTATGATGTTAAGCAGTCGCACTTGCTCATAATGCTACGAATGTTACAGTGCATGAAAGATACTTTTGGTGCACGATTCGCACCGCCCCTCTCCACCCCCTAGCTTTCAACACGTGCCTGAGGTGACGGTTGAGAAGTACCGATGGGGTCTGCGCACACCAGCCAATTGGGGGTACTAGCAAGGTGTTTAGTTTCTTGCGACGGCGAGCATTGGATAACTTTGTCGGCGACTCGTACATATATGTTAGCCTGTTTATGACTAGCTCGTACGTAAGCTGATATTTGGGGGAATCGAGAAGGCCTTTTGCATAATCCAAGTTTTTTTCTGAGATTACGTGTACCGCCGGAGTAATCCTCACTGATTACAATGTTTTTTTTCTTTCAATGGTGCTCGGGCGGCAAGAATCTTATCCTTAATTTTGAAACTAGTAAATTTCACTATAATGAGGCGGCATGTGTTTGGCAAGTATTTGCAGAGTCAATGTGCGCGTTCAATCTCATTATGGGGCAGGTTGCCAATTGTGCCATTGAGGCATTTTAGAATTTTTTTCTCTGATTCATCCCACGAATTGAGTCGGGGATTTCTCGAAAGATAATATTGCTGCGCCTTGACTGGTCTTCTAACTCGTTTAAACGTAACCTTAAGGGGTCAAGTCGAGCTTCCAAGTTAGCTACGCTGTCTTCAACGCCGACAGCAGTATCTTCTAGCTCGTCTATACCCTTCGTTTTTTCTTCAACCGTGTCCAGACGCTGGTTAATGGAGCAAATTTGGGCCTCTAAAATCTTTTGCCCTGCCTTTATAGCTTTCACGTCAGCAACTAACTCAGACTGTCCCTTGGCCGACTCTATGGAACGTGCCTGGAGGTCTTTTAGGATGTAGAAAATGGCAGACATCTGTTCTTTCAAGTCATTCGGTAGGGAATCACTTTCCGTAAGGGCTTTAGAGCGCATACCAGGAGGACCTGGATTGACCTCTACATTTCCCGAACACAACAGCAAAAAAATCATTGAGAAGCAGTCGCATACAGTTTCACACAGCACCCCTGGGCACGGGAGCAACAAAAGGCAGCAGTCATCACTCTTTTTAGCGTACAGAGAGGGTTGCTTACTGACCTGAGTAACATAAAAGCGCAGAGCGTGAGCGGTGCCGGCCGTCATGACGCTCCCGTGCCCACTGGGGTGGTGGCTGTAGTCGCAGCCTTTTAAGTCACAGCCTTGGCGTGACGTCACGGTTGATGACGTAGCTGCGCCGTACTCCGTGCTGTAGATGCGTGAACGAAAGATTGGCTCTGGCGGGCGTACATGATATCTGCGCTGATCGTACTCGTTGTGCACGAACTGTGGCCACACGTGCGGTTTTGCAGGAAAGTCTTCGGCAGGTAGCGAGAACAGCAGGAACGACGAGGCCATAAAAGCCTGCATAACATAAAAGCACAGAGCGTGAGCGGTGCCGGCCGTCATGACGCTCCCGTGCTCACTCAGATTTCCCGGCGTACGATTCTCGTGATGTCACCGGAGTGTGAATTGGGCTAGGTCACTATGCGGAGATCCTCACAAGTTGACGTCGCAGCAGTGTTGGGAAGGCACGTAAAGTGGTGGGCAATGTGATGGCTTTTAGCCTCTTGAAAGCGTTGGCACTCAAAGATAACATCTTGAACGGTGGAAAAGCCTTTGCACACAAGGAGGTTAAACGCATCGTTTGTGATGCCCTTGAGCACATGCGCTACCTTGTCGGCTTCAGCCATGGTTCGGTCAACATTAGGGCAAAGGGTCAGCACATCCTGTATATACGACAAATAAGACTCCATGGACGTTTGAACCCGTGTGCCAAGTTCTTTCCGAGCGGCCTGCTTGCAGCCGGCAGATTGATTAAACAACTCGCGTAACTTGGTCTTGCATACGTTCCAGTTTGTTATCGCGTCTACATTGTTATTAAACCACACCTTGGTCGTTCTTTGCAAATAAAAGATGATGTTTGCCAGCATCAAGATTGGGTCCCACCTGTGATTTTGGCTGATGAGCTCGTAGAGTTTAAGCCACTCATTCACGTCCTTGCCGTTTGTTCCCGAAAAGTTGCCGGGATTCCAGGGTGAAGCGGCCACGAGAAAAACAGGGGAGGTCGGCACCGTTGATGCATTGGGCGCGGCAGTTGCCATAGCGTCGCTGCCGGTGGACATGTTGGAAGCAGCGACTAGGTGTCCGCTGCATAACTCCGTCTTGCGTTGTACCCCAGCACCTTTCACCAAAATGTTACGTGAAGGCACACGGGAAACTAGGCATTTTAAGATATATTTAAACAGTGCCAACGTGCAAGTCAAGATGAAGAACAAGAGTGCTCTCTATACCGAAATCACGCAGTCTTCCTCGGTGCTTATGTCACTGCTGAAGTGGGATGGGACATTGTCTCATAACAATATCATCATGCTGTGCAGGACATCAGCATTTTGATATTGAACAGGACATGGCTCGTCTTTTGTCTGAATTGAGCTCAGGTGCTTTCAATGGGAAAATGAGACTTTTTAAAAACTGATTCAAGATGCCCAATTCGTTTTCTTTTTCAGTAAACCAAGACGGCACGATAATAGATTTAGCCATGGCAAGGAACTTTTAAGCTGCAAAGACTGTATGTACTAGTTATATGACAAACTTGCGCGCATCAGCAGTGGTAGAGACTTCTTGTTTGCAAGTCCTTAACCGAGACTTAACGAACACTGTATAGAGAAAATTCTTTTTTTTTTTGGTGCAGCTAACAGAGCGTTCTTCTCAGTACAGCAAATTATGATGTATCTGGATTATTGTATTTGTATTCCATGGTACTTTTCTCGTCTTTTTGCACAAGTATCTTTGAAATATCTGATTTCGTCAAATATAAATGTATCACAGTATCTGTATTTTAGGCTTCCAGCACACTTATTTCGAAAACTGTATTTCGGAAAATTTTTCAGGTATCTCTGCGCAGTCCGGGTTAGACAAATGCATAGAATGAGCAGCATGGTACTAAAGAAAAAAAAAAAAAAATCACGGGTATTGATAACTACGCAGTGACTGGAAGGGCCGTTTCTTATGCACTATTCCCACCAGTCAGCATAAAATGCGTAATGACATATTCTAAAAATTTAGGATAACCCTGCCTTCTTAGAGGAAACAGTAAAGCAAGGCATCACCGGGATATCATCGCGATTAACCACTCGTGGTCGAGTGACGAACGATTACACGTGAACCACGCGCACCCGACGCGTGAACAGCGCAAGACAGCATCGTTTTCACCACAAAATCTGTGAATTCATGGCTCACACGACCAGCCTCCGTTGCAAGCACACACAACTAGACATTCGAATAAAATGAAAAAAAAAAAAAAACTAAGTCGGGAAGCGTTTTCCACACCAACCAAAACGCACGGTTCACACCATTGATGCAAACTTAGTGGCAGTTTGGGATAGTTGCTATGACATGACGATAGTTATGACGACGACAAAGGGACAAGAACGTTCTGTTCTCACGCTGTAACCATCGTCGTTGACGCAAACATTGAGAAAGACTGTGCCTGGCTACAATTTTCCCACCACTCTGTCGTCGAAGAGTTGCAGCCGTCCCACAGAACACTTCACGACCATCGTAGCATCAATTCGCGTGCACATTCACAAACCAGCTGCAACGTTAATGAGAGCCTTAATGAGCAGATGCGGAAGAAATAAAAATTACGGTGTGTCTAAAGGTACGTCGGACGTACCCGAATACCAAAAGCTAAAGGTACGTCCGACGTACCCGAAACCGTGAGTCTAAAGATACGTCGGACGTACCCGATTACTAAAAGCTAAAGGTACGTCCGACGTACCCGAAACCGTGAGTCTAAAGATACGTCGGGGGTACGCGAAACTGAGTCTAAAAAAAAAAAAAAGATACGTCGGACGTACGCCGGGAGTTGCCGGGTGGGTCCACGGCTACCGCGTACCAATTTTTGCATATATACGAAGAAACGAGCCTTCGTGCGAGCCTGCTCACGTAAAAGACTGACAGGGAGCGAGTACTACCGGTGACAATGGAAAACTTAGAGCATCGCGTGGTTGACGAACGGCGTCGATGTCGGCGGTGCCGTTCTCTCCTAGCAGATCTTTTGAACGGAAAGGGGGAGGCTCGCACGTAAGTACAGAGGCTGATGTCCTTCCCTCGGCAGAGCAATTTTCGGGCAAAGAGTTCTGTGCGGTACTCTCGCGAACGCGGTTTTGTGTGATATGCGCCTATGTAGCCAGCTGAGTTTGCACGAAAACCATTCTGGGAGCCGACCTACTCGCTGACCTTTGAAACCGTAACTGCGACCGGCTCCCAAAAACTAACCAGCGCGCTTGAGTCCACGAGGTTTCCAGATGAGCGGGTCGTTAGCTAATTACTGCAGGGAAAAAAACAAGATGTAAGATTTTTAAATGCAAAGCATTTCTTAGCAAACCAAACGAATTTATTTATCTGGTTAGCCAAGTTAGATCACTAACTAGCTAGCCGCCTACGCCTGGGTGCTCTCATGATCTCCTCCTTAGCAGGTTGCAAAAACGAAAAAGACAGGCCAGATAGCATTTTAATGCTCTTATTATACATAGTTTTCACGTGACATCACAGACAGGTTCTCTGCACTGGGTGCTCCGAGATGGCGGCAACCGTGACTTTTTATGTCATTAGAGAGTACCATTGCAGAGGAGGACACACAGTTGTTCGGTCCCCGTGTTCTTTTGTGATGTCCCCACTTTCTTCTGTTCGCAAGGCGCGCTGTGGGGAATCAAAGGAACGCGAAGGGCACCGGCACAAATCCTATGTCACCGTTTGAGCTAACCCAGCATCTCAAAGTAGCTGGGGGCCCTAAGATGGCGGCCATGGTGACGTCAATGCAAACTATGTATACAATGAATGAATTCAGTGTTCACTGAAGGCAGACACCTTCGTACTACACCTTAGATAGCGACTGAAGTTGCAACAAAATAGGAAATTTAAGCATAAATAAAGGTAAATCTCACAACTCACCGTGGAAACTCATGGATATGCTTGTCAATGCTCTGTGGTCACGTTCATCGCTCAAGGCGTTCAATACTGTGAAAAGTGAGCACACAAACTCTTCAAGGGAGCTATTCTTTTTTATAACACTGCTCAGTGAAGTACAGATTTGGTGGAACCAACACAAACATAAGTCACAAATCACAGAAGGGTCCTCTTCTAACAGGTCCCGACATTCGTTGCATTTCCACTTTATGGTTTGCTTCTTCACCTTGACTGTTGCCAGCACAGCTGTCCAGCCGTCTTCAGTGAAGTATTTCTGGACACAGTCAAGGTGAACTTCCTCGTCGAGGATTGTCTCTGGAATCCTGGAAGGTATGGTTTCCACCTGGTCCTCACCTGTAAAAATTACTGAATAAGTGTTCTGAACCTGCCATCAGATGGCTTTAAGGTACAACAGAATGCTATGAATCTGAACAAGGGGAACTTATTTCTAGGGCTCAGGTTTATTTTGTGAATTGAACACTCAATATTCTTACAGAATGTAGCTGTAGTTGCAGCCCTATAGGTGATATCAGACACCTTCGTACTACACCTTAGATAGCGACTGAAGTTGCAACAAAATAGGAAATTTAAGCATAAATAAAGGTAAATCTCACAACTCACCGAGTAGCAGTTTCCCCTGCTGAACCTCACTTAGCAGGCCCTGAGGAACTAAGCAACTTAGGATCCTGAGCTCCTTTTCCTGAGGAGGCAGATCGCGAAATGGCTGCAGTGTTGCTGCTGATTTGTGGGGTCCCTGCCGCCGTCGTGGAAGCCCAATAACGGTTTTCTCCGCCCCTTTGGGTCGACCTCGTGACTTCACCTTAGCGGGCACTTTCAGCTTTCCGAGGCGTTCGCGCATGTAGTCTGAAGGCCCGGCGCTGCTTGCAGGGGCCAAGGTATTCTCGCGTGGCTGTGCCTTTCTCACTTCATCAGGAGTTTCGCATGCACCTGCATTATGGGCACGCTGCTCTTTCTCAGGAGTGGTATGAAGTGGTTCTGCCCCGGTATGGCTTAAAGGTGCTTGAGGCAGATCTGGTTGATCATGTGAATTATTCTGATCTGCAGTTTCAGACGTGTCCCAATCCTCACCTGATGCAGCTTTGGGTGACTCTGCATTCTCTTCTACGGACACAGTCAGCTCCAGCTGGCGTCTGACTTGCTCTGGTGATGAAGGGGATGAGGCTTCATGACGCAACACTTCCACGATTTCAATTTCGCGCCCTTGCTCCCATGCCTCAGAGAGTGCCAACAAAACTTTTAGACGGCCCTGGTATCTTTCACCTGTTTCTTCTGCAGCAAGTTGAGCTATGTACTTGCATGTAGGAAATACCTCCCTGTATTTCTCATGCTGCGACATTGGCCTCCGAGGTTTTGCAGCCTGCTCCGAAATGGAATGTTCAGTTGTGCACTTCTCTTGAGAAAGGAAGGCTCTCTGATGACAGTAGTAATATGCCTTGGACCACCTTTTTAGAAAAAGTTTGTCATCAAAGAGACTAATGTTCAGAGTCCGCCTAACTGCAAACACATGCCGGCATGGCAGTCTCATAGCGTTCCAAAAGGAACAATTGCAGTTAGTTTTTGTTGTTGACGTGTTGCCAGACGACGCCTCGAATGTGAACACATCTGCTTTTTGGTCACTTGGTACTCGCTTGGCTGACAGGTAGATCTGCTCCCTTACAAGCTTAAAGGCATAGGGAGTCAATGATTCCTGATACATAGCTTCTTCAGGGCTAGAAGGTGCTTTGCAAGGTCTTTTGGATATGCTTGTCAATGCTCTGTGGTCACGTTCATCGCTCAAGGCGTTCAATACTGTGAAAAGTGAGCACACAAACTCTTCAAGGGAGCTATTCTTTTTTATAACACTTTTCAGTTTTGCGTTCAGACTTTCAATTCTGTTGTTGGTAGTGTTGTTAAAGTTTTCAGACATAAACTTGGGTCCAGTGTACCACTCATCCTTGATGGGACGCCAGTTTTTGTCATAGTAAGAGCGGATCTCTTGGCAAACATTATTGTCAAATTCCAGTTGAAGCTCCTCAAATTTTTCACTCGATCGTGACAGGACCATCTTCTGGAGCAGTGCCAGGGCTTGGTCCCTTTCCTCTGCAGTGATGTTCATCTTGTTGCAGGCAATCTCGCGTCGAAAAGTCTTTAAAGTGTGGAACACACAGATGAGCACCTTCGACTGCGGGAAGCTTTCTTTGAGAAGGTCACGCTCCAAAAGGTCCTTGTCTGCCATGACACACTTTACTTTTGGCCAAGATGGGTGCAGTTCCTTGAACTTTTCCAACATCCATTTGATAGTGGGTGCAGACTCATTCACAAGAATTGCAACACATACTGTCTCTGTGTCTCCATTGGAGTCTTCAACGTGCATCACATAGACTGGTGTTCGTATTTCTAGAAGCTTGTAGGTGGCATCAATTCCTAGGAATTCTGGGTAGGCATCCATATTTGACCGCATAGACTCATTGGACAGCAAAATTCCTTGGAAGTTTTCCCCATCAGCAAGGATGTGGTAGTCTGTACCTGTAGAAATAAATTTCATGGTCTAAATGTAAAAGATTTGGCCGACTGTACATACGAGTTTCTCTGAAGCCCACTGGAAAACCCAGATGCAATTATTTAAAAACTTGTGCTACAATATCAGGTGCTTACCATGCTCATTTTGCAGAAGAGCTGCAGTCTTAATGAGGTCATTCCTTGTCTGTGGTCTGAGGGAAGAGGCCGCATTGCTCAAGTCTTTGAGCAGGACAAGTTTCCCCGTCTTTTCTTCTATCCTTTTCTTAACCAACTTCTTGTTGGCATGCAAAGCCAAGAGCTGTGTGGCTTCCTCCTTGGCCCCTGGTTCTCTTAATGCTCTGGTTTGTGGCAGGTGGCTGTAGAGTAACTGCAATAAAATAAACTTTTCATTCAATGTTAAACTGAACTACATATGCAATTATAGGTTAACTGCATTATGCAATGTCAAGCTCACAGAGTGAAGCAAACAAGTGCAGACAACATTCTGCATATATGGCATCTAGGTTCTTAGCACAAGCAAGCTCACTTCAATCTCACCTTATCATGCTTGTAACTGTAAATCTGTGTTTCCTATATATGGCTCGCATGTGATGTCAAGGACACAGTTCCTGAATGTAGTAGCACTGTAGAATGGCGGCTTTGATGACAAGCAAGTTGCAGTTAATCTGCCTCAATGTAATAATGATGCAGCAGGAATTCCTCTGAGTGTGAATAAGAAATGAACCTGCATGTACTGCTTTGATCCCATTAATTTGACATCGCAAAACTTCGCATCCCCTGTGCTGGTGCTACCAGCTCAATGAGAATTGAGCGAGAACATTTTGCGCGATCAAGTAAGCACGTCAAACATTTCGTCAAAAGTATATTTCAGTGGTGCATGTCACCCTGTATAACCTCAAAACTCAGGTTTGTTTCTGTGAAAAAACAGAACTGAACTTCACTAACCAATATGAACAGGTAACAGCAAAAGCTGTATTGGCTTAATTTAACAACACATGGTGAGGGATGAAGGACAGGGCATTAAGATACTGTCGCACACTTTTAAGGATGCTTAGGAACTCCATACCTTCGATAACTCATGGTTGTGGTCCTCATTCATTTCAATAACCTCCAGGAAGTTCCCATCGTCAGAGGCCCTGCACTTCACGAACGCCGGACATCCAGCCTGAAAGGTGCTGAAAGTGATCCGTTGTCACATGCTCAATGTCTCTCAGGAAACAATCGTCTAAATGCATGATGTGTACAACGCAACCACGTCGCTGACCATGGTGGATTGGCAGCACAGAAAGAAACACAAAGGAAACAATGACCAGTGCTGGCCCTCACCTGGTATCTCTTTCCCCCTTGCTGCGGCTCTTGAAAGACTTGCCCCCCTTGATACAGCAGTAAACCACCTGATACATTCCAAGTCGTTCGTTCAGAAAACGCTTCACTTTGGTCTTCGCCGCTGTGACAGTTCGACAGTCACGTTTGTAAAACTGCACGAACTTCTCTTCACTGTATCCTTTCACAGCAGCTTCCAGTTCCCTGAACGTTGGAAATTTGTCCCCAACTTTCATTTTGCTGCCAGCCATCACACGAGCTGCGGAACGGGAACACTTGACTGGCGCCGCACGTGCTGCGGAACGGTCACCACAGAACACCTGTAACACGCTGACTGAAGAGACGGGAGAATGGCGCCACACAAGTAGGACGGATAAGACTATGGATAAGACCATGACCTACTCATAGAGAAAGAAGAAGACAAGAGCGGACACTCCGCGAAACCTGGCCTCAGGAAGTGCGTCACGACTACGTAACGAACTAGTGCTCCCACCACACGTCAGAGGGCGCAAGCGCAAAAAAAAACACAGTTATAATCAATGCAACAGAATTGTTTTCACAAATTAATAATTACACGCCCAAATTTGGTATGTTCTTTATACATAAAAACGATTTATTCAACACACCTTACGCGATTATTTTTCTTCAGCCGTACTGTCATAAACACCATCTATCCAGCGACAAGCCCATGCATGACTGACAGCGAGACGCTTTCGTCGCTTTCGTCAACGTCGGCTGCGTCGGCGTTTTCAAGCGTGAGATAACAGGTGAGGCACGTTTTCAAGCGAAGCTTGTTGAATGACATGTTGTTGGTCTTGTTGGGTCATTTTTTCAGAAAACGGTTACGCCTGCGCGAAAAAGACACCATGCAACAAACATAGAAAGATGCACACACACACGTTGCGCTTCGTGTGTGCGAGTTTGTTTCTTACGTGGCGTGTCATTCACGCAGTTGTAACCTTTTTCTGAAGCTTGTAAGGACTGGGAGGTTCGCTAAAAAGAAAGTTTGTGGCTCTATGCGGCGGTTAGACGGGAACATTGTGCAACGTATGCAGTATAGAAAAGGCGGCACGGCGTCAAGCCGAGGCGACGCGTGCTGCGTCTGCCACGGACGCGAGCGTCTGTGCGCTGAGCATAGCTGGGCAGCTAGGTCGTAGGCTCGGTGCAAAATATTGAGAAGCGTTTGTTGGGCCTCGCATGCTTCACGACGCATTTCCCGAAGGCTCGGAACACGAATAATTCTTGGTGTGCCGGAGGCAAATCTGGACTAGCCAAGTGGCCATCATCTTCGTTTCTTCGCTAGCCTTGTGCCACTAGTGCAAGCTGCCCACAAATTTTTTTGACGTTTCCAATATAATTTTACCGCACAAATTTCAACTACGATTTTTCTTCCCAATGTACTGCTGATACTGCGTACGCACGAAGGTGTTCTAATGTTCCCAGGCCGCGATACCATTGCATTACAAGGGATAGCGGCCTGGAAACTTCTGAAGATCTTTGTTCGTGGTCTTGACGTGTATCTTTGTAAGTCAGAGTTTTATGGGTCAGAGATGTATCACTGGTTTTGTATTGTGCATCGATTAGCTAATCATTCAAAGGGGTTTGCTGGTACACTTATGACGTGCACATATCTTTTTTGTAATTTGACAGCGAAGCATCCACTTACTAACATTTTCAGACCGCGCTGACGCCATGCCGTCCGGCGGTCCAAGCTACGGCAGCTACTGCTGTGTATCGTGGTGCTTCAACAATGGCAGAACCCACAAGAAGCCTGGGACGAGTTTCTTCCGCATACCACGGGACGGCAGGTGTGTTAAAGCTTTTGTATGGTTTGCATGTCTTTAGGCTTACTGTTCGTACTTGCTCAGTGAGGGTAACAATAAAAAATCACTATTCAAGCACTTCCCCTTTCAGCTGATAGTTCATTGCCAATGCAGGATGAAAGCATGGATGCAGTATGCTGGATGCGATGATCTCCTTAGTAAGCCGGCCAGCCTATTGTACGCAACGTACAGGGTTTGTAGCGACCATTTTACTGCTCAAAGTTTCATGGACCCTGGGCACACAAGGCTTACAAGAATGGCTGTTCCCAGTGTGCAACCAGCTGCACCATGTAAGTGATTGACTGAAACTCAAATATGTGCAATAGCAGCCACTTGTATTGAATCAGTGGCGACAGTTAACCGTGAAGATCTCTGTAGCCGATAGAGAAACCTCACTACAGAAGTAACACTTGGAAAGTCTTAAGTTCTGTGAATTGTGGGCTATTACCTTCCTAACAGCAGCTTTACATTTCTGTCATTTTTTGATGCTCTGGACCTGCGCAACTTGTTTTGAAAGACTTTAAAGGGCTATTTCACGTTATCTTCAAGCCTGAGTGCACATGTACGTATACCTTTCATCAGTGAAAGCTGCCACTGTTGATAATTCCAAAAATCACAAATTACTTGTTTCCTAGTTGGTGCCGTCTCTTTTCTTCCACGTTCGACCAATTTATGCGTTTGAAAGAGCTGTTTAAGCTTCCCCATGCTACAAGCTTTGTAACTTGTACCAACTGCACATATATGCAGGTTCTCTGAGCGTCGCTTCAAGTAGTGACTGTGACATGGCTGCAGAAGCTGCACTGCAAGGTGCGGATGAGCTTCAGTTTGTGTTATTATAAGCCTCTTACTGACACATTGTCGTAATTTCATCTCTTCAGGACCTGCGGTAGAGGCTTCAGAAAGCGGCTCCCACACATTGAGGTGCCCCGATGAACAGGGTGCGTTCAGTGTCGCGATTTCTTTTTTTTTTTACCCAAATTGACTGTTGACCAAACCTCTGCAGGTGGCAGCTCCCTTGTAGCTGGTGAAAGAATTTCTGATGATTTCGTCTTGCCGGAGAAAACCTTAACCAGTCGTTCAGCTGTCACAAAAGGAACTTGTGTGGCCGGTAAGTTGTATGTTCACTTCAACACCAGAGTGGATTGATATAGAGACTTCCGCAGGCCGCTCGCAAGATTGTTCCGACAGCATTGTCCGAGGCACTGAACAAGCTTCACAAGACCCTCCAGAAGACGTCTCCGCCAACAGCTCCACGCCTGAGTGCCTTAGAGAAAATGGTGACTATGCTTTTATTGCAGCAGTTTTTAATGTGCTATTTTATGTTTAGGACATTCTGAGGAAACTATCCTCAAAAGGACACTACGTGTGCACTTACAAAATGTAAGGGTGGGCTCTCAGTGATTTTCATTTTTTTTGTGCATTGTCAACATTGTGAATGGTTTGTTTTTAGGTAGTGGAATCGAAAACTTTGTACCACAGAAAGTTTCAGACCTTGGGTCTGAAAGAGCGAGGAAAGTGCTCGTATGGGATTAGTTGTTCTTCGCTTTTACATCAATTTTTTTGTTTATTGCAGTGCGTTCCTGTGTGCCAGCGACAATGTCTCCATCAATGAAGTACAAGCAAACCATTAAACATCTGCAAGCCAAAGTAGCAGCACAGCGGAAAACTATCAAAAGACTGCAGAGACAGCCTCACCAAGCACCGTCATCGACTACGAAGGCCCTTGAAGTTATCCGACCGCACGTCACCGAGGAGGTTTTTAAACTTCTTTCTGCACATGTTCGCTTGAGGCCCAAATGCAAGGGCAAGCGGTTTCCCGTGTGGTTCAAGAAATTCGCTCTTCACTTAAACTTCCGAGGTCCGCGAGCATACCGATTTCTGGCTCCGTATTTTTCTTTGCCCTCCCGGCGTTCATTAAGGAGGTGGCTAGCTAATGTAAAGATGACTCCAGGCATAATTCCAGGAATCCTTTCTTCCATTGCAACAAATACTCAAGCTTGGAATGAACGGGACCGAGTGTGCGCTTTAGTTTTCGACGAAATAGCACTCAAAAAGAATTTGTACTATGATGCTTCAAGAGACGTTGTCCAGGGTTTTACAGATGATGGCACTCATCGCACTTCAACCATCGCTGATCGAGCACTGGTTTTTCTTCTTGTTGGTGTTTCGAGAAAGTGGGTTCAACCGGTTGCTTTTACTATAGGGCACACATCAACACCATCATCTGTTATGCATAACTTGCTGGTGTCACTCATTTTGGAGCTTAGGAGCATTAATATTGCAGTGAAAGCAGTCATTTGTGACCAGGGCAGTTCAAATGTAAGTCTCGCTAACCAACTAAAAGTGACTGTAGCAAAGCCTTTTTTTGAAGTTAATGGTGAGCGGGTATATTACATTTTTGATGTTCCGCATTTAATTAAAACAACGCGCAATAATGTCCAAGCACACAAGTTATACATTGGGGATGACATCGTTAACTGGTCGCACATTGTAAGCCTTTACCAATCCTCACATGAGTTGCGGTTGCGATTGGCTCCAAAGTTGACTGAACGGCACGTTCATCAGAAACCTTTTTCTAATATGAAGGTCAGCAGAGCAACTCAGGTCTTCAGTGCATCAGTTTCGATTGCTATCACGGCAATGGTGTATGCGAAGGTGCTGCCTGCCTCGGCCATCACTACAGCTCAATTTTGTGATCGTATGGACAGGATTTTCGATGCCTTGAACAGCTCGAGTAAAAAAAGAACTTCGCAAAAGCTGCGGCATGCAATCATGAAAAATGATTCAGAGCTGATTGACTTCCTCCGAGGCCAGCTTCCCTGGATTGCATCATGGCAGTTTGTTGGCAGACGTCAACCACAAACCATCGTAGGTTGGCAAATTACAATTCAGGCAATTTGTCAACTATGGGACGACCTCTCCAAAAATTACAATTTTGAATACCTGTTAACACGCAGGCTTCAACAGGATCCTCTGGAGAACATATTTGGCCACATTAGGCAAAAACAGGGTTGCAACACCAACCCCAATGTAGCACAATTTATTTGTGGCCTGAAGCACATCTGCATAAGAAAACTCTTCAAGCTGTCAGAATACGGAAATGTCGAGGATGATGAATGTGACCTCCTCCAGGAACAGCTGTCGCCATTCTCCCTCACCAGTGCGTCTCTTGTGGATAATGAGGAGTGTGCACAGCCACAGCCTGACGACTTTCCCGCTCTAGACGATCTCTCTGAACTTGCGACAAACATTCACTCCCATATTATCGATGACTCCGCTGCATATTATGTAGCTGGTTTTCTCATCAAACACTTCCTTCGGAATGCATGTGACGGTTGCAGTTGCCCACAGTTACTGAAAGACGACAGTGAGACGCTTAAGGGTACCCACCAGTATTTCACAATGCTCAAAGCATACCACGTCCCCAGCAAACTTTTTGGGAATCTCACTGTGCCATCAGAAGCAGCTTTTGCATACGTACAACAACTTGAATCTCGCTTTCTTGCCATAATTGAGGCCACTGCACATCACCTGAAAGTGTGCGATGTTTTGTATCACCATCTGTCAAGTGTTGGCGATTTTCATTTCTGCTCTGCTGGGTGTCGCGCTAAGTTTCTGAAAATGTTTTGCCGGGTTCGTTTATGTTGGCATGTGCGTTTTGTGAACCGAAACTTAGACAGGGTTAGGTTCCAGTCTTCAATCTCGGGCATGCAGCTTGACAAGTTCAAAGGTTAGCAATTAGCGGCGGGTTTACACTAAAGTATTGGAGTTGAGCCGAATCCTGCAATAGCTTTGTTATGTTATTACTTCGTTACAGCAGACTTCATTATGGTCTTATATGCTTATATTCAGTTCAACTGGACTAACCACTCCTTCGTTGCATTCATTGTTTTGGTTACCCGCTATGAGGAGTACAAACACTGTGTATTCGCTCGAAGTGATTTGCATAACCTTAAAAAGAATGTTGGGCATCCTGTCTGTATTTTTTGTAGCAAATACGGGCGAACTGTACACTTTACTGTGGGTCGCTTGGTCACTGTGTATGCTTTATCTCTCCAGCTCAAGTAATATATCGATAACAAAACCGCTTGTTGAAATGTCTTCGAGCGGGTAAGGAACACAGTATGAAGTGGGCACGGTTCATGTTATCACGCTTTTCGTATTTTAGCTTCTCATCAACCTCCTCATCTTGCCCATCAAAATTTTCAAAAGAATACCCAAACTTGTAGTGTTTGATGGGGCTGCGGACGCTGCCATTTTATTTTTATATAGCTTGTGAGTGATAACGTACGATGTAGAGCCTTTGTGAAAAATAATGAGCCAAAGTGGTTTCCTTCTGCTATTTATTAGCCCTGTAATACCGCTCTCGTAGCACCAATTAAAGTCCACAATTCTGGATAAAGTGATGACTACAATCTATTTTAGCTCGCAAGCGTCACAGCAACACCCAAACGCAAATCACTTGGGATCTTAAGTTTTTGATGAAGGCGACGCATAACAAAAGCCACAAGACCTGCCAGTGTTGTAGCATAAAGTTTGTCTTTCACGTAGTGAGCAAGCTGCAAAGCCCTACCTTTCTGAGGACAAGCAGGCATCAAGTCTGCTTTTTTTCATTTTGGACTAGCTGTTCTTAAGCACAGCCAGCACACTGCACCTTTGCCTTTCTGTTATATTGTGTCGTGTGGTTTCTGTGCGCTCTTTTTTTCTATGCATTATTTCAGTTAAGCCCAGGCGTGATTCGCGACTTCATTGCTGTGTATATGTCACTTCTTCCTTCTTCATCAGCATTGTGCGCTATGTTTTTGCCATAGATCCTTAGTTACCCACTGGCCCGGTGTGTCATACTTCACCAGTTTCTCGGCTTCTGCCAACTCTAGCGATGTGTGCGTTGTCTGTGTTCTCTATGTATTTGTTACAATATTTGTTACAATTTATTTGTAAGGCGAGATGCATTTGTTGTCTACCTTTGTCATATTGTGCTTTTTATATTCTCATACTCTACCTTGCCTTTGAATAAAACATTGCGGATGCTCTGTTTCTTTGACTGATATATACATTGATCACTTGTTCCAAAAGAAAAACACAAGCGCGATGAATAAAACGATAGTGAATTATCATTACCTGCATCTCTTTTTTTTATAACTTAATCAAAATAAAAATTACGTCACGACCGATTCGCACGAACCACTGAACAAAACAAAACAGGGAATCGCTAAATCAAAACGACCTACAAAAACTATCCATTTGGGCGATGAATAGTGGTCTGAAATTATGAACTTACGACATAGCCAAACGTCGGTTATGCAAAGTAATTCAAAAGTTGCGCCAGTGAAACCGAAACCGGAAGCGCAAGCCACTTGCTCTCATCAACCACTAGGTGTGCTAGAGTCGATTGGGCCGCTGGGGTCTACGGGAGTGTCCACTCTTCACCTTTTTTATTTCTCTATGACCTACTACACTCCTGACCTGCCCAGAGAGCACCTCTTCCAGCGCCCACGTTCTAGTTCATACCTTCTGCCGCTAGGGCCGTCACCTACGAGCGGCGTGGCGCTAGGCAGCACCTGTTCGCTGTCGTCTGCTTCAGCCATCGCTGTGGCAGTGCAAATCGTTCTTATTGTGCATGAATTGTGTATGAATGTGTAAAATATGGCAAATAAAGCGATATGATTCCTCGTCAGAGTTGGCTGCATTCGTGTGGACGTTTGAAGCAGAAATAGAACCGTAAAAAAAGCACACAAAGGGTCACAGTGGCAAGCAGACGGGAACTTTTCTACAAATGAAGGAAAATTTATTATGAAAATATTTCTTGAATGAAAACGTAGTCCAACGAGATAAAAAAACTATTGTTAGGCATTCATTGTTCACACTGAATCACGATGGTTCCAGACGATACGCATACACAAATTGCAGAAGATACGCAGAAACACAGTAGGTCGTGTGCAGAAACTTGCAGACGGCAGATAGCTGCAGTAGTCAGCTCTAATAGTGGCCGCGTGCAGTTTTTTTTTTTTTTAGATGAGCTGACACCTCAAATGTAAGTATGGTCATGGTCAGGCTGGAATGGCAAAAACAACCATGCAGCAAGACATTTCTACGCAAATATACAGCTTTAGAAGTCAATCAACCAGTATAGCCTAACTACTAAAATGTAACACATAGCACACGTTAGCCTTTTCAGCAAAAAACAATCACACGTATAGGCAGTTTGTCACAGAAGCAGACGCATGGTATCAGTCCGTCGCCCTCCTGCCGGCCGCACAGTAGCAGACGAACAGGTTATAGGTAGCGCCACCTACGGCGAGCGATTGAACGAGAGCGGGGACACGCGCTCCCATAGGAACCCCGCTATCTGAACAGGTCAGGAGTGTAGTAGGTCATGGATAAGACAGACTCACAGAACACCTGACAGACTCGGACGGACTCCAAGAACTGGATTGGAATGGATTGATTTGTACTACTTGCATCGAAATCGACCCGATGGCGAAAACTTTTTTTTTTTCCTAATCAAGCGATATAATAGCTGCGTGTAAACCACGGAGGAATAAACATTTCCGTGGTATAAACCAAGCTTGAGTAGGCGAGAAAGTGCAACCCGTGCAACGTCTGATGTAACCGGTGCAACGTCTGCGCGTCCAACTACAAACTCGTTGACGAAAACTTTTTTTTTCTCGGATCCGCGCGTCTAAGAGGTCAGTCGTGCGAACTGCTTGAAAACGACGGACGGGCAGGTGGAACTTGAGTCGCTTGAGTGAAAACTTGCGAGAAAGCGCACGTCGGACGTACCTTTAGCTTTTAGTATTCTGGTACGTCCGAAGTATCTTTAGACTCACGGTTTCGGGTACGTCGGACGTACCTTTAGCTTTTGGTATTCGGGTACGTCCGACGTGCCTTTAGACACAGCGTAAAAATTAACGGCGGCGTCGTATGAAGCGCCGCCAGAGAACATCGGGCGCCGCATGTCAACTATCAGCATCATTACAAATACTTTTAGTAGAAAACATACCGACTTCTATGCGGTCAAGCCAAACCAAGACAAGCCACAAGAAATGAAAGAAAATTTGAAAAGCTAGTTTTCGTTTGATCTCAATGTCCTGTGCCCGGCTCTGTTGCATTCGTGCTCGTGAAGGTAGGAAAGCTCGTGTTTGGCAGCTGCCAGTCTGAATATACACAGTGGCAGCACGCTCCTCTGTGCCACGACCATTTCTACCTCCATTGCCCGAGAACAAGCGCCCGCACGTATCGACTGTGGGGAAGGTGCGTGGTGCCTGCACGTTTCCAGCGCGCAGAGGTTGCTGCGCATCGCCAACACGTTGGAAGATCTCGTGCGGCTTATGCTGGCGGCTGTTTCAGGGATATAGCAGTGCCTCTTCGAACAAACTTATGAATACGGAGCTTGCCGGGGGTGAAAAAGTATGCCCTTCGAACGAGCGCAAGGTAGATTGTGGGTTTTGCCAAGTCAGCTGCAAGATGTAAAGGGTGCCTGGATTGACCCAGAAATATAGCGTAACAAACATTGTTCGACGTAGCCTCATTAAACTCGGAGGTGGTGTTCGTGGGAGTTACGCCGAAGTGACCACCAGTAAGTGCACGCGTCGACTGCTTCGAACAAGAAATGCGGAGATTTGCACAACAAACTTGGCCAAAGCTCGCTGCAGCATGCCTTTAAAGGTGCTCTAGATTCGTGTTGTGATAGGTTTATTCTAAGTTCTCCTGTCTAAAGGGTAATTTGCAGTGGCCGAAACTTGTGCACTACAGAATTGGAAACGCTTTGATGATAATGGTGATGAAGGCTAAACATGTCTGTCTGCCCCTTTAGAGGCCGTTACACTTTGTTCATGAGCTGTTGAAACTCACGCAGTGCATTTGTAAAGAAAAGCGGTCGCTTGATCTCTCATTTCAAGTGGCAGAATCAATGCAGTATTGTGTCTGGCTGCTACAATTTGTACTTTGTTCAGCACACTGTTTTCTCCATCGTTCTTTTTCCCCAAGCAAGCACTGGTGCTTGCATTCTCTAAAATATTCTCAATTGCTATTCTGAGGTCTCTTACACTATGCTGCACATTGATAGCTTGCATGTGATGCCATGGATGCTCAACATGGCTGCTTAGATGACATCAGGAATAGAGGAAAGAAAAAAAAAGAAAAGGAGGGAGCATTGCACAATCTGATTGAAGCCAGCTCTGTTGGCCCACTACGGGATTAAAATGCGAGAGTGAGCAGTAGGCTTTAGTACACCTGGTAGAGTTCTGTTTTACAGTGAAAGATGTTATGAAATCACAGCGATGGCTATTCTTGACACTACACTTGTCCACTACTGCCACTGGTGTCTTTAACCGCCATCACGTGAAATAAGAAAAAAAAAAAACGAGAAAAGATATAACCTAGATGAAATGGGTTTGTAGCTGGGCGTTTTCCGTGACAGTCAAGTACCAGAGTACGCCAGTGCCCGACTCCTTTGCGAAAATACCCTATACACTCTTGATGTCATAAAGGAACAATGTTAACATATGTTATATAGCCTGTTAGAAGAGTAAAATAACAACCAAGTGTGACATTATGCAATTTGCATAACTGGTGGGTTGTTGAACACCTCGCATAAGGCTCTGCCATAATTCTTCATCGTCAAAGTCTACGTAATGCCTTACACGTCGTCGGAGGTACCACACTTCTCCTGGAATGACAAATAATACCATATTGGATGGCTCGCTACTTCACCAAAATTGCGGGAGTACTTAGCAAGTGCGCTTAGATTAGTTACCAAAGAAAACAGGCCCCAATGGTCCACTTCCTAAGGATGCCAATAAAGTTCAGTCTGTCACTTTAAAGTATCTTATATAGCATGGTAGGTGAGTAAAATAGTGACTGCATGTCACACAATGCAAGTTACATAACTAGTGGGTTGTTTAAATCTTCAAACTCATTACAAAGGGCTCAGCCATAATTCTTTGTCATCGCGCACTGCATCAACTAAGTGCACATCTGTCTGCCTTGAAGATGCGTAGCGGGCACCTCGCCTCTCCGCAAAGTGATGAGCAATGGCTTAGTGGGGGCTTCCGAACTTAAAAAAAATTGTGAGTTATGGCACAGTGAGTACCTTGAAAGTGTACTTGTATTAGCAGCCCGAAGATAGTTTATCACGGCCTCTGGAAGTGCTGTCTTTCTGGCTTCCGCAGGAACTGTGTGGGGCTTTCCTCGCAGGCCTGGTTTTTTTTCGTCTGTAAGCTAGCCAGTCTGTGCTGAACAAGTACATTTTGATTAAAACTTACCGTGCACCATACCCTTTAAGTCCCTGTAAGTCTCTTGTATAGTGACCTTGACACAAACGGTCTTGTGTTGGGCTGACACTGCTGGCTTCAAAATGGGGTGGCTTGCGAACGTTGGTTGTGTAACCTAATGCTCCCTCCTTTCTTTTTGTTTCTTCCATGATGTCAAAGCAGTTATCTTCCTTTAGTCTTGTAATGTTGGCAAACATTATTGGGCCCCTGTACCTGACATCACAATTAAGTTTGCGTCCCACGTTGTAGGTTCTCCAACGTGGCCGTTTTAGTGATGTCAGTGCATTCTGCATTTGTCTTCTTCCATAGTGCTTGATTATTGGAACCTTGATATCCACTTCGAGGCATTCTGGTACAGAATTGGTCGTAGGTGAAACATCGTTTGAGGTATTTCATTTTTTTCACTTACTTAAAGCAACGAGTTGCTGTTAAAGCACTTCCAACTTTTGCATCAGAGTAGTGGCAGGAATCATGGTAGTCAGGGTGGTCCTGAACCCCTTGGGTTCGGGCAGGGGCAAAACACTGTTGCTAGTGCTCTTCCAACCCTTTTGAATTTTAGTTGTCATATCTAACTCTGAAATCAGAAGCCTTTCTACTGAACAGAAACAAAGAACAACGGAGAAAAATGCTTTTGGTTCAAAATGCATCACAGAGCATAAGCTTTCTAAAGAACTCTGGGTTACTGCAAATATTCATTGAGCTGGGCATTGAAATCCAAATAAACTATGGAACGGCTGAACATCTATCGCAAATATGTGTTGACGATTTGTTACACACTGTTGACAATGAAGTATGAATGCAATTGCTGAAATATGATTGTGTTGTTTAAGCAAAATCACCGATGAACTTAAATATTGCTTTATGAGAAATTTCACAGCGTTAATTTGTAGGAATTTTTAACAGGTATGCACAACGAAGAATGGAGCTGAAGTTGAAAAAAAGCTGTTGCTTTATGCTTTATAAAAAAAGAAAGGCTAGCATTTGTGGCTTATCATGCCTAATGGCTTAACGCAAACGACATAAGCTAGAAATATCTTAGTGCTTACTTTTGAGTGTCACATTGAAGCTATCTTCACCATGCAATGCGTGCTCGTAACAGGCTGCTCAGTGCTGTTTTCCCTTCTTCGGTGCTAACACTCATACAACTTTTTCCAGCGAAAGCTGTATATGGCTAGGTGAAATAAAAAACTGTTTGCCAGGAGTTTTGATAATGGGCTCTGTTGGCTACACCATCAGTTACATTGTTCTCCATGTCACACACAAGCACACGTCATTGGCAGCGGCATTAGTCATGCCATTCTCTGCATCGTACCTAAGGATGTGTGCCATTGGCTGCACCGTCAGTGATGTCGTTCTCAACCTTCCCAGTCGAGCCTCCGAGCCCACGCACAGCAGCTTTAACAACCTCCACAAAGGGAGGGCCTGGATCATACGAACACAGTGCTGACAGCTGATCCATGAGAGAATTTATGTTCGCCCGGCCGATGCTGCAGTCCGGGCACAAGTATAGGCCTGGGTGGCAAAGTGCAAGCAATAACTGCACTGAGGATCTGGCAGCCTTCCGAGTCAGAAGCAAGCAACAACAAAAGTGTGACCCGAGTAAGCGGCATTGCAAACAGAGCAGTGTCAATGGGGCAGTGGCAGGAATACGTTGGCTGGGGCCAACGTCTGCTTTTGGCTAGAGTTTCTCAAGTAGAACTTTGGCTTCGGCTACGGTATCTGCCAACACCTGTGGCTGCGTGCTTCAGCTTCGCTGGCTAACCATCAGGACGAAGTGCTCAGGCATTTTTTTTTTTCAATTTCGAAGCATGATTGCGTTTATGTATTAACTTACAACTTATATTTATAAAAACAAAATAGCCGTCATTGTAAGATGCGTGACCTCCTCTGTGATTTGCTGGATTTGTGCCACTGCTTAAGAGTGTAGGATTTCATAATAGTATAATCTAGACGAAAATCTGGTGTTGTGATAGTTTAGCCATTATGGGAATGAAAGGAAGTACAACAGGCTTCAGATCAGATTGGGTTAGCTAGTGAACCATTTACACATATTTTTTTAGTTTGTTTCATTGTTCACACAGCGTTGGTTGTGGAGTCTGGTGCAAAGCATTCAAATAGTGCTTTTCTTGTTGAAAGAGGCTGAAGACGGCTAGGTCTTCTGGTCCGCTGCAACATTGCAGTTTTGCTGGTTGCGCTTGACAGTTTTATCAAAAACCTTTATGCACTCACCACTGTGCATAGATGTAGCGTCTCATGCCAATGAACGATAGTGCATAGTGTTGCTGTTATTTATGACAGTGTCCTGCCAAATTCATTCAAATTGGCTCCAAACTGACGCCCAAGCGACGTAGATGCATATTCATGCTCTCCTGACGAGAGATGTGTTGGGGGAGATCATTTCGACAGACGCACCTGGCATGGCAGGTGCGTCTGTGGATACATGAAGTATGTCTCACTCAATACAGTATGTTTATTTCCATGAATAGATAATCTGTAGTTCCAAAGGGAACACAAATTTGTTTTCTTTCAAGTGTAGTAAAAGAATTAATTGTTTGGTGACGCCAAATCTGGAACACATTTGTGGAGTAGTGCATACCCTAATTGTTGTTTCTCAATCACGCTAACTTTCTGTAGTCAGTTTTACATATGAATGATCAAATTCGATTTTAATTGAAAATAGCTTCATGTCCTTTTGCCTAAAGTTTGCTAAGCAAGTGTCGTGATTCTCAAAAATCTGTTTGATGCAAATTCGTAGCCTGCACTTTACATCATTTCCATGGTGGTTGAAGCGCCATTCATGGAGCCCCGCATAAACACTAATGCCAGCTTCACCTCTAGGTTTTATAGTTTGAAACTCTGGTTTGGAATCAATAACGGGCTCCGTTTCCTGGACATTATTATTCAAGCCGTTGTTGCTGTGAATGCAAATGTTGAATCCCAACAGTTGTACTCGTGGACAAACAAAACTGAACTTGGCTCACTTGTCTTAGCGGTTCTTCTTGTTGGGCAACAGTCACTTGAGCACGTTGGCACTGTGGTTATTCTTATTTGCATGTTAAGGATCACATTGCGTCGAGGGTGTCTATTGCGTCGAGGGCTGGGCTTGTTAGAGAGTGATCCGTTTCACTGTGTCCTTTCAAAGAACAGACTCTTATCTAGTTCTCTTTTGAGTTTATGCTGCTGTTTTAACAATTATAAATGAGTAAAAGGACAATCATTTCAGTGATTGTAAGACAATGTGCTTCCAATCTTGCTGTAAATGACGAAGGGCAATGCTGAGGAGGATGGATGCTGGCATGTGATTTGGACGCATCAGTGTATGATTTTGTATACGTGCATTTTGCGTGTAGTTCAAGGAAGTGCTTCTCATAATGCATGTCTAAAGGATGGCCAGTCTCTAAATTAGATTAGATTTAATTGATATGTGGGGCTTAACGTCCCAAAACCTCCATATGATTATGAGAGACGCCGTAGTGGAGGGCTCCGGAAATTTCGACCACTTGGTGTTCTTTACCGTGCACCCAAATCTGGGCACATGGGCCTACAGCAATTTCGTCTCCATCAAAAATAGTTTCTAAATTAAAAAACTGTAGCTGCATACCGAACACAAAATTTCAGTGGTGCCCTTGGCGTCAGTGAAACTTCAAAACCGAAACCACATGACATGCATCGAAGTGGAGAAAAATAAGAGCTAAAAAACGAAATGCTTTGGATGGGTAAGCTGAGAAAGGGGAGGAAGACGAAGTGGCTGGTTTTTTGAACGCCAGAGATAATATGGGGGACCACTGGCCGTTCGAGGGGGTGGGCCTCAAGGCAGTTCAATTCTGAACCCAAGCCAGCAGATTTGGTGGCAACCACTTTAATCATAAAGAATGGCACATGCTGTACAAGTCAACATTTGTAGATACTTATTCAATTTCAAAACTCTCCCCTTCGCCTTCTAGGAGCAGGCGGCCAGCTGCTGTTCCCGCCACCGCGGCGCTGCAGTCCAATTTTGTGCCAAGCAAGCAAGGATTGTCTGTTACAGCTAGGCGCCATGTAGCCGGTGAGCAGCGTTTACACAACACCGCAACTTATTGATTTATGTGCGAGGAGCGTAACGTCAAACCTAGATGTGTGTGCGTTTTGCTGGGTCCTTGATAGAAATAATAGCTCGCATAATTGTGGTGCTAGGCGAGCATTTGTCGCTTAATGGGCCGTTTTGTCTCTCTGCAACTTCTTGTTCTTCCAGATAGTAGAAACTAAATTTAGAGCTCAATTGTATTAGCCACGTCTCATCGAAGCCTCGATAAAAGCTGTGACTCATCTGGTTCCAGCTTAGTTGTTTCGAAGCTATTCAGTTCAGTGATAAGCACCTCGGCAGGCCTTACCCTAAGAGAAGTTGAAACCAAGCCATTGGTGTAAGGTATCAGCACGTTTAAAATCCCACTGTAACGACGCTATTTCTTTTTTTTCCCCTAAAGTCTGCACCTAGACATAACAATTTTTTCTTCAAAAATACACAAATAGGTTTGCGGACTCAAGTTCTCTGTTAAGGTGGTATGAACCAGTGCACTTTTTTCTTCTGAAGTATTCAGATATATGGGTGTTTATGAGTGGATAATACTTGAGGTTATTAAAAAAATGCAAATTTTGGGAAAATTGAAAAACATCAGTACGCTGACAGAAGAACACTCGTCACTGTTACACATTAGTCTCGAGCATTCGAATTTCAAACAAGCGCATCACGGAATTCCTGTAGCCATTCGGTCTCGTGAGCAGCAAACAAAGCATGAGCCAGTCTGTTGTGTACCTATACCTATTCGGTGATTTTGCTTCTTGTTGCATGATGGATGTACAATGAATGGACACTTTCTGCACTAGGTAAATATTCAACTAGATCATTGAGAGTAGTCAGGGTTGCAGTCTTCAATTTTCTTTCACTGAACCGACATATTTATAGTTTTCTCTCGTCTCCAGTGGTAGTAGAACAGATCAACCATTTCCTTCATTCGCTGCTTGCAATTTGCACCTTGATCTTAATTATTTTTGGTATTCTGTTTTTTTTCAGTGTTCTTGCTAAAATGACACAAGATACACATACCTCTGTTAGCACCAGTCATGCCCACACAGCCCTTGTAATGAATATTTCTTAGCGGCGCATTTTCTCTTGTCGCTGTGCCAGAAGATAGATGTTTTGAGTTACTCAATATAGAAGATTATTACCGGTGGTTTTTCGCCTCCTCGAGGACCACCAAATTCTCTTGCAGGGAAGTTGAAGCACACTTTTTTCCAATCGCTCTGAAAAGCTGCGGTCCTCCGAAGGAGCGGGTGCCTGTTGCCGGGATTCTTCTGGTTGATCGCAAAGAAGCAGCAGTTGGTTGTGGTACAGGTATCCTTTCTTTTACGTCTTCATGTACATTGGGAGGTTCGGAAATAAACAAGGAACTGCATCGTTCCTTAATGCTCATGCACTTTGGTCGATTTCGACTTTTCCATTTATAGTATGCTTATATGTCTTCAGGATGTCGCTTTCTTAAAAGTGAGCATCATCTCCTGCGGGTCTTTCCCAAACTTTCCCATGGATCTTTCCTACTTGTGCAGTGACAGTGGGTCAGACGGCGGAGAGAAGTCGCGTTTCTTGGAGATTTTCCTGTACCTGCTGGTGCGCCTGGGCACAAAAAACATGTCATGATGCCTGGAACGTCTGAGATACGGCACACGGGATAGCAGCAACAGTAGAATTAACCTCGGGAGACATACACATGTGCTCGGTGAGTCCACACGTGGTCGTGCCTGCAATGCCAACAATAGGCGAATTTTCTATGTCATAAATGCCTGAGTGTCTTCATTACTGTAGCCGCTAAATTGTCTTCAGAAGACCGTGGAAGCATGCCACATGATTAGGCATACACACAAAAAAAGTGCACCAAACACTGGCACGGAACGCGCGAAGCTGCGTCGGCAGTGAAGCCAGTGGAGAGCAGCTGGTTACTTGGTGCTGTGCCTTCACACTTCCTTGCAGCAAATCACGTCCCCCTCGAAAGGAGCATTTCGGAAACTGAAAAAGTATCTATAAACGTTGGTAAAAGCCTTGATACCCTAACGTCTACCTGACTGTGAGATGAACTTTCTGTATATTGGCCGGCACTGACATTTATTGTTCAATTAATACATTTAAAAGCTATGTGTATTGCCATCATTTTCTGCCTTTAATTATATTTCTTTTCTTTGATTTAGTTATAGAATCTACGAAGGAATACTTTTCCACTGTACGGTTTCATTGATTATGTCACTGAAGACTTTTTTCTGATTGATTAGTGTATTCATAACCAGAATAAGTTGCTCCTCACATAGCAGAATTTGGGAGTACTTGTATGGGAGCCAGGTAAGTTTAATAGGTATGGCCTGGTGGAGGGCCCTTTAAGTGCCATGCTTTTACATGCGAGAAGTATGTAGTCAGGTTGTTATATTGAAAATGCCTAGTTGTCATTACTTTGAAAATGCATGTAATTGATTGAATTTCATAGCCAATATGAAATCCTGCTTGCACTTCATTGTGATGAGCAGGTATGCACAAGACACGAGTGCTACAATGATGCAGCTGTTATGGTTTTCAGATACTGGTCCGACAAGTCTGTGGTTCAGTATGATAAAAACACAACCTACGTACTGCTTGCATATGCTGCATTTATCAAAGCCTTAGTACAAAGCGGAGCTTAAAAATGATGTGAACGATGATAATGAGAACATGCTCTCAAGATGCCAATATTGTTGAGCTCCTGCACATAATGCACTTCTTTGAAATTTGCAATGGCCTGAATATACTAGAAATGAATGGCCTACCAATTAATCCTAGTGCTGTTCCCGTGCTTCTCTAAAGATATACATTTTTGCCTTTACAGGTCAAGTCTTGCACTGCATGAAGATTTATCAAATGGACTGCTTGTTTTTTAAACTAAATCTTGTTGTTGCTGTGTACCATTTGTTCTATTTTTTATTCGATTGATGTCCTCAAATGAGAAAATTTTTTTTTGATTGAGTACCATGTAGTCATTGAACCAGGTTTTATTTGTGGTTGGTGCAGTGCAGCCTATTGGTGTATATTTAGCCGTGCACTTGGATTTTATTGTGACGTGGTACTGATTGTATCTTGAATTGAGTTGGTCGTCATATTGTATTATTTAATCAAAGCTGGGCACTTGTCTATTACACTACCTACAGGAGACTGTTCTTGTGTTCATAGCAGTCAGTATTATTATTTGGCCTATTCTTTTCGGCCCAACCGCGGTGGTCTAGTGGCTAAAGTACTCGGCTGCTGACCCGCAGGTCGCGGGTTCAAATCCCGGCTGCGGCGGCTGCATTTCCGATGGAGGCGGAAATGTTGTAGGCCCGTGTGCTCATATTTGGGTGCACGTTAAAGAACCCCAGGTGGTCGAAATTTCCGGAGCCCTCCACTACGGCGTCTCTCATAATCATATGGTGGTTTTGGGACATTAAACCCCACATATCAATCAATTTGGCCTATTCTGTCCATAATAACATTTTTTAGCTTGGTCATAATTTAGTAAATTCCTGCTTTATTACTGAACATGGTTCCAAGGCTATTGTACATGCAGTGAATTGCCAACAGTATTGCCATATGTGTTCTTTAGTTACATAAGGGATGTATTTCATGAAAATTTTCAGGCATTGTTTGGTTGCTGTAGTGTGCAGCATATGTGCACTAGGTACTGCATAAGGCTAAAAATACAAATCTACACTGTGAAAAAGCTTATGTATTTTGAACGGTGGTTCGTTGCATCTTGAATGAATAAACAGTATGGCAGAAAACGAGGATGAGGAGAGAAAGGAGAGACAACAGCGCTCACTCGCAGTTAAAGTTCCATTTCAAATGGAAGCAGAATAAATAGCATCCGGAAAGCTCAGTTCTGCAGGGCATATTTGGGCAGAGTCGTTCAAACTGGCTTTGGCGTGGGAGGATAATTTTTACAAACCCAATGTATAATTGGGCTCTGTGGTAACGTAGGCAACTGTCATGGCGAAGCGGGTGTGCATTTCATGCTGGTAGAATACTACATATAATGGACTACAAAGCTCACTCCTCTAAACCTGTAAATACAGAAACACCAAAACTCTGACCTACTGTCAGCATTACTCAGTGGCTGCGGGCTTCACAAACTCATCGCGAAGCTACTGATTCTGGAGAAGCCCCGAAAAATTTTAGCACTTTCGTATAATGAATTTCTATGCTGGTGAAAGTTTCTGTGTGACATTTCATGTGGTCAACAATCGGGGACTTCAAAAATTGCATGAAGCACTATGTGATGTTAACCTTGTGTGAAGCCGTAATAATGATATAAGAACAAGTAGTTCTCCCTTTAGCCCTTCCCCAGAGCTAATGTTAAGTTTTCCTCCTCCCTGTCCCCTTTCGAAATGGTTCGTTTGTCCTGCCCCCCCACCCTCATCTAATTTCTAGTAAAAAACATTTTGGCACTGCTCTTGGATGTGCACTCCCTTCTAGTGCCTCCCTCAACCTCGCCTTCAACATGCCTGCTGCACCAGGCTTCGCCCTCGCCCTTTACTGAGCTTTTGACTTTGCCTTTCTCCTCTCTTTCTTTCTTACCCTGCCCCGCCACGGTGGTCTTGTGGCTAAGGTACTTGGCTGCTGACCCGCATGTCGCGGGATCGAATCCCAACTGTGGCGGCTGCATTTCCGATGGAAATGTTGTAGGCCCGTGTGCTCAGATTTGGGTGCACGTTAAAGAACCCCAGGTGGTCAAAATTTCCGGAGCCCTCCACTACGGCGTCTCTCATAATCAAATGGTGGTTTTGGGACGTTAAACCCCACAAATCAATCAATCAATCAAATCCTCCTTACCCTCATTTCTCTTTCTTGTGCTTGGGCATACCTGCTGTACTAGGCTTCAGCTTCATCCTTGGCTTCTGCTTTGCTTTCGCTCTCACCATGTTGACCTATCTTGGCTAGGCTAGCCTCTTGTATGGCGCTCAACCCAGATTCACATCAGCTTTGAATAGCTGTTCTGTTGAAAGCAACTTGCCCAATGCAGGCTTGGTGTGCCACCCTTTGCAATGCTATTGCCTTTTGGCCTGTCCGAGCTATACTTCTTACACCTGTATGTACGTATATGTTTTGTTTCGTGTGATGTTAGGTGTAGACCTATGAAGCCACAGTACATAATCCATGAAAAATTACGGCGTCATTGATTTGATAATATTGAAACTATTTTATACATGGATTTCTGTGCTGCTGCAGTGGGCTGTAACCTTGCCATTTCGCATCTTACAAATAGTGCTATGGGGGTAGATGAGACACAAATGCATGAAATTGATTGGTTCAGTGCCTTCAAAGTTTGAAGACTTTTTTAAACTCCACAACACGGCACGCAAAAATAAGGAAATGTTCGTATAACAGCCAAAGTTGGCGGTGCACATGTGTCGAAAACCAGGGGCTTAGCCATAAGTTTTTTCTGGGAGGGGAGGAGGGGGAGGCAGAGAGAAAAGTATTGACCCCATTACATATATTCGTAGATACATATGCATGCATGTATCAAATGAAACATAAAAGTGTCAGGGAGGGGCCTGCTGTAGCTTGCCAATTAGCCTAGGACTTGGCTTGTTGGTAGTACTGCAATTAAGTTAAGGCTATTGATGTAGCATGTATATTCCTATACTTTCAGGTGAAGGTGGTTCCTCTCTCAAGCCAGCCGGCACTAGTCGACAGAGAAAAATTGACAAGCCCAGAGAAGAGTACCAATGCTACTTGTGCCCCTTCGTATCGAAGAACTTGAAGCGGCATATGCTAACTCACAGAGAAAAGCAATTCGTTTGCTCAGTCTGTTCAAAGCGATTTAGACGATCGGACACGCTTGCAGAGCACATGCGGATGCACAGTAATGAAAAACCTTATTCTTGTTCTGTGTGTCCATATAGAGCATGTTACAGGAGTTTGTTAAAATCCCATCTGAGAAGCCACAGTGACGGCATACGGGTGCACAATGTGTACATTCTTCGCTAATAAATACAAATTTGTGGAAAAGCAAAATGTGAGTGTCATAGCCTCTCTACAGTCATATCACCAATGGCGTGATATAGCGACTTTCAAGTACTTACATAGGGCAACAGTTGCTGCGGCCTTGGGCCTGATGCCTCATATCTCCTTGATGTCTGTAATCTACATATATGGATGCAACTTGTTTTAAAAGTACTATCAGTAAGTGCAAAGAAGAGAAACGCCAAGGTTTAGATGTAGTAAACCCATGTACACATTATGCGCATTGTTGCGTGACAGCACGTTTGTGGACTCTGTCCAAGATATAACGGTGTCCAGGTGTTGCAGGCCTGAGATGCCTTCCCGACGTTTCATCGCACCCCACTACCCTGAGGCCGCTGTGTCGGTTGCTAAACTGATGGCGAACAGACCGCGGTTATTTCATCGAATAGTTGCGGAAAGCGAGAGGTATTTGCCTCTCATCGTGCCTCTTGCTTTTGATCTGAGCGTCGCTGTTTCGACTTTCGACCCCGATGGCTGGCATCTGGGGAGCAGCGGCCGGGTCACATAATCGCCGTGGAGGCGGGAGAGTGTCATCGAAGCAAAAGAGGCGGCAGCTAGGGAGACAAGCTGTTCAGGAAAACAGCTTCAAGCCTGGCGTCCTTTGTTGAGGGTCGCATAGTAAAATAAAAACTCTTCAATAACATTAATCGAATCCAGAGTCTTATACACCCCTTACAAAATGGTTCGCAGCGGCGGTATAAGGAGGCTGGTGGACACCTGCTGAAGGAACTTGTCAGTCCGGGATCATTGGACTCTACTACGCGGACAAAGCAAGCGAGAAAGGATCCGCAATGAGCAAGTCGTCAACCTGAGATCGACAGATGAAGCAATGTCTCTGGGAGACAAGGCCATCGTGCTCTTGTGGTATCGGTGAGTGCTCGGGCGATTACTGTTTGCCAGACGATTAGACTCAATTGGGGTTTCAGGGACAAAGCTCCTCAAGGCATGGGTCATGCGTCTCCTGTATGTAGTAGCCACCTCTCGTTTTAGTCCTTAGAGTGTCCGTTGAATGGGGGTACTTCTATATAATGAATATATGATGAAAAGATGCGGGATGGCGGTACTTAGTGTGTTCACTAGATGGACGGACAGACATACAGATAGACGGACATGCCGACAGATGGACAGACAGACGGACGGACAACAGACAGATTGACGAATGCATGAACTTGGCACTGGCCTTCAATACAGTAGGATATTTGAAAGAAACTCCTTCCGACTGGTGGGCTGCTTGTTTCTTCCGCAGCTGTCGCCACGATTATAGCAGTCCGCAACTGTGCATATAACCAGAGCGGAGGAAGAAACCCTGTGGTACGGCGAGCAGCATTGCAGAAGGTCTAACCGATGTTCACCAATAAGGCCGACTTGCTTCGAGCAGTGACGTAGGTGCAAGCCATCTATAGTAGCCACAAATTCTGTATGGCTATAGAATCCATATATAAGCCACCACCACGTACCAAACTGCCTCAGTGACAGCTTTGTGCTTACTTTTGGAAAGACTAGAATGTCGTTATTGCTACGTAACCTAATACGACTGATAAGAAACTTTAGGAATTCACGTGGAACAGCAAGCTTTTTTTGTTCATGTTTTATCGCAAGCCATAAAGACAGGACAATTATGCAATTTCTTTGCAGGAATGCATTGAAGTATGCGTCGTAAATGTAATAATCAACACGAACGTCCATCATAACTAGACAATCAGAGTACTTTGCCATCAATATTGCTTGTTAACTCGTTTATTTACATAATGTAAAGTGTTTCATAACACATATGTTAGAGAACTTTGTATATCGCATAGGCTGTTATTTCGCTATGAAATGAAAAAAGAATTTAGCGCCATACACAAACAGCGAATTTAATAAGATGTTCCATATAGTCAATGTGCCATCTTGCTGTCGAGCCGTTTATAAGATGGTGTAGTTACAAAGGACGGTGGGGAGGTAGTCAGTGGTGGTGACACTTGCATTTGTATAAAATTATCACTTTTACGACTGCAGACAAGAGTAGTTTCGACAATGAATAAGTTGCGCCTTGAACTCATTGTTACACCCTAAGAAATAAATAGAGTGTTTGAGGGGTGTTCCCTTCACACAACTGCACTCTAAGAAAAAATAAAACGAGTACCTGGGGAATATTTTAGGGGAGTACAGCTATAATCGTCACCTATCTCGCGTACTTTCCTTGCATGATCACTTCGGTCATAAACGGCGTGTGCCGTATCAGCGTGACATCAGGTTCTGCATGGAAAAGTGGCGAGATCGGGGTTTTCAAAAAGGGAAACACAAACAAGATGGATGACGATTTTAGTTTCGGGGCAGAAATACTTCTCAAATACCCTTTTTTAATTTTTTTGAAGTGTATGCTTTTTGTAGCAGAACTGAAGAAATGATTCCCCTGCCTTTCTTATACTGGGGTTGCATGTAACTAAACTAATGAAAAAGAATATATAAATGAACTTATAACCACAGCATTATTCGCTCACCAAATGTAAGCAATCGAAAAGGAGCGAAAATAAAGCAATTTGACGATACTGCCATGTGGATAGCAGAATAAAAAGGCGAATAGCCTTGCCGACGTCACCGAAGCGTCTCTGGAAGAACCGTTCTTCAATTGCTCACAAGACCGCTAACAATAGGCTCACTTTTCATAAATACATAAAATCAGCTTCCAACACAAAATACTCACAGTGGGACCAATGAGATGACGGGGATAGTTGGTGCACGTGCTCTATTTTCACCATGGTGATAATACACACGAAATATGAATTCAAGAAATGAACCAGTGATCTCACAGCTTGCGCTTGTTTCTGGTTATGTGACAGCTTCACTACCAAACAGCATACCAAAATATTACTGAAATGCCTGGGCATTCACCCCGTCTACAAATGACCCATCCGCATGTAATTTTTTTTTTCAGTTGGATGGGCAGAATGATCGTGGTTGTTTTGACGTAAGCACATCACTCGCTGAATCTTTTGAGTTGCTCTGCCTACAGGACGAGTACAGTAAACAGCAGGACGGCTGGGGCCAAACTAAGGAGTACATGCACGGAAGTTTTTGGGGAGCTGACGCCATTGTCTGTCTGTCCGGACACCATGGGAATCGCAGAGCCGGCGGTTTCAGTCACCGTAACAGCAGGCTCATCTGTCGGATCGTCTACATCAACGGCGTCATCACTTTCCGAACCGCTCGCTGCGCCACCACTGAAGCCCTGGGGAAGATCTTGCTCGTCCACGCACCACATCCTGTCCAGAAAGATTAATAAAACTTTGCCGGCGCCTTCAACATCAGGCTTGGGGTCAGCCTCGTCGACGGAAGAGTAGCTCTCGTTCAAGCAGTAAAACAGTCGGGCCCTCACCCTCCTGCAAAACAATGGGCAATCAAGTGCATGAAAATATCAGTAGTAAAACTTATCAGAGGAAGGAGGATGCGTTGGTGTTACTTTTCGCACAGCAAAAAGGCAGAGACACCAGAAAAGACGCACTTGACACAACAAAGCACACACACACACACACACACACACACACACACACACACACACACACACACACACACACACACGCACACGCGCACGCACGTGCACACACACACACACACACACACACAATTTTTACCCTCTGTGGTAATGCTATAGGAAGCCAAAGCTGTGCATGGTGGTGCTGCGACTCTGAACAGGCCCGGCGCTGGCCCCTTTACACAGGATAGTATTCACTACAGTGGTGCGACGGGCAGGAGGGTCGGTAACAGAATGGTTCTCCAAGCCATAGCTTCTTTAGGGGAACCCAGAGCCCTTCGGCCAACAGTGTAGCCAAAGACGGATCTAAAGGGGCACAAATATTCAAGCCACACGAAGTCCTTGGGAGAAGAAATCGACGTAAACACAAGGGCCGAGCTAAGTCAGACGTAGGCTGTAATAACATGCAGGGTGGTAGGAATAGGTTAAAGTGGGAAGAGATAGAAGAGCAGTAGAGGCAGGAGGAGCTGATAGTATATGGGATTGTGGAGACACATCTTCGGGACATGAGCAACCACTCTACCATCTAGTTTTGGTGAAAGGAACCAGGAAACTGACTGGTAAATACTTAGAAAACAGCAGGTGGTCAAACCAAAAAGAACTATCAGTTAAGAAGAAAGCGAAGGAGTACGTGTGGGAATATTGCAATAGAACAGAAGGCAGCAAAAAGGGGGGTGGAATTGGGGCATTTATACATAAGAGCATGGGTTCGCAAAGAGTCAAGAGGGATGCATAGAACATTTATGGTTAAGAGGGAAAGTAGCTGGGCAGATGACACTCCTTGGTTTGGTGTACTTGTGGACGGGAGCAAAGGCTAGAGAGGAAAACTAGGCAATGGTGGAGTGTATATCAAAGGACATTGAGGAATTAGGAGGAGAGCGCGAGATAATTATACTAGGGGATATGAATGCGCACATAGAAGATATAGATGGGTATACTGACTCAACAGGCAAAATGATCATGGATATGTGTGAAAGGCATGATTTGATTATTTGCAACAGTACCGAGAAGTAGGAAGGGCAAATAACATGGGAGGTAGGAAGGCTGCAGTCAACGATAGATTACGCGCTGATGTCATATAGGATGTATGAGAAGCTTAGGGGAATGCACATAGATGAAGGTGGCTCCAGAAGTCTGGGTAGTGATCACAAACGTATCAAGTTAGGTTTTGGAAGAGCAGAGAAAGTGGGAAGGAGACTAGATGAGCAAATACAGGAAAATTTTCATTCAAAAAGGCAAATAGAAATTGCTACTAAACAAATTGAGAAAGTAATCACTGAGGATAATAAAACTGTGTGGACATACATAAATCTAATTAGACTGTTTGAGCTAGAGCTTGCTAAGGCTCGTGACAAGTCACCCCGGGAAAGAAGACACAAGCCCAAGAGTTGGTGGGATGAGGAGGTTAGGAGAGCCATAGCAAAACGTCAGGAAGCCTCTAAGGAACACAGACATGCTAAGCAGCGGGGTGAACCGACAGATGAGGTTGAAAGAAAATGGAAATCTTTCTAAGCTCTAGAAGGGAAGCATCCCTCCTGATCAATGAAAAGATTAGAAGAAAGGGTTCTCAGTGGCTGGCAGAAGTATAAAAAAAGGGCAGAAAGGCAGCTGCAAAGTTTTGGAATCATCTAAACTCCCTAAGAACTGAAACAAACCTAGAGCAGAGGTTTACAACTACAGCTCAAGGTGCTAGGCTAGAAGGGGACGAATATATTGAGTATATAAAAACAAGGGTGACAGAAATATTTCAACAAAAAAGTGCGTTATGCACCACAATAGACAAGGATCGATCAAGTGGTGCAATGGCTCCATTTTCACAACGAGAGTGGGAAAGGGCTGAGAAAAGGGTTCCAAGTAGTACATCAACAGGCCCAGATGGCATTCCAATTATGCTGATAAAGACATTGGGTCCAAAGTCTAAACAGACTTTGAGAGAGGCATTGAGCACAAAAATCGATGGTGAAGTCGCCGATGGATGGAAACTTAGCAGGATGAGCATGATCTATGAAGGAAAGGGGGACAAAGCTGACATAAACAACTACCGTCCTATAACAGTGACATCAATGGTCACTATAACAGTGACATCAGTAACGATGCAGATTATAAAGGAAAGACTGCAGGCATAGATAGAGGATGAGGTGCTGGGGGAACTGCAGAATGGGTTTCGGAAACACAGGAGGTCGGAATACAATCTGTTCTCACTGACGCAGTGCATCGAATTAGCAGAAAAGGAACACAGGCCCCTGTGGCTAGCATTTTTGGATATCAAGGGAGCGTACAATAGCGTTGTTCAAGAGGACTTGTGGGGAATACTAGACACACTGGGTGTGGAAGATGGAGTCACTAATCTTTTAAAGGAAATCTATAAAAGTAACAAAGTAGTTATAAAGTGGGAAAAACAGGTATCCAAGCCCACAGAGGTGAAACGGAGACTTAGGCAGGGGTGTCCTCTGTCACTCTTGTTATTCATGATGTACCTACAAGGATTAGAGGCCAAATTAGAGGGAAGTGGACTTGGCTTCAACCTCTCTTTCGTCAAACGAGGAAAACTCATTGACCAGGCACTACCAGCATTAATGTATGCAGATGATATAGTGCCAATTGCCGACAACAAGGAACATTTGCAGAGATTGATGGACATCGGTGGTAATGAAGGAGACAGGTTAGATTTTAGATTCAGTAAGGAAAAATCAGCAGTCATGATTTTTAATGATAATGAAGGTAGTGTGCTTAGAATACTGGAGGTCACGCTAGAGATAACAGATAAATGCAAATATCTGGGCATATGGATAAGCAATGGGACCGAGTAACTAAGAGAACATGAAATATACGTGACGACTAAAGGTAACAGGAATGCAGCAGTGATGAAAAACAGGGCACAGTGGAATTGGAATAGGTATGTTGTTGTGAGAGGAATATGGAAAGGGGTCATGGTTCCTGGGCAGATATTCGACAATGCGGTCTTGTGCATGAGATCAGAAGTTCAAGCAAGATTAGAATTTAAGCAACGTGTAATAGGTAGGCTTGTTTTAGGAGCTCATGGGAATACACCAAATCAGGGAGTACAAGGTGATATGGGATGGACATCATTTGAGGGCAGGAAAGCTAGCAGCAATATAAAATTTGAAAAGCGAGTGAGAGAAACGGGGGAGGAGCGTTGGGCTAGGAAGGTTTTCAGCTACTTGTACATGAAGAATGTCGATACAAAATGGAGGAAGCGAACCACGAAACTGACTGGTAAATACCTAGAAAAGAGCAGGTGGTCAAACCAAAAAGAACTATCAGTTAAGAAGAAAGTGAAGGAAACAGAGACTGACATGTAGAGAATTGGCATGATTAAGAAGTCTGCACTAGAGATCTATCGAACTTTAAAGCAGAGAATTGCCAAGGAAAGGATCTGTGATAATACTCGGGGTAGTTCTCTACTGTTTGAGGCCAGGACGGGAGTATTGCAAACCAAGACATATCGGGCCAAATACGAAGGGGTAGACACAGTATGCAGTGCGTGTGCAGAGGAAGAAGAAACTGCCGAACACTTGATAACTTTCTGTAAAGGACTTCACCCTATAGTTCAGGATGATGGCACAGAGTTTTTCAAAGCACTGGGGTTTAGGGATAGGGAGGGCAAAATAGACTTTAAGCATGTAGAAATAACTAGAAGGAGGTTATCTGATTGGTGGCTAAAGCCAAGGCTCGAGTGAAAATTAAACCCTTCACTGCAAAGTACGGATCCTCAACCTTACTATATAAAGGAAAAAAAAAAAGATAAATCTAGTCGTTAGTTCACTAAGTATTACGGCTAGGTGGCGTTAGCCGCTACAGCCACATCCATCCATCCGGCAGTGCCATCTTTGGAAGAAAAGTAGAAACCGGGAATATATAGCGCGCGTTTTCCCTTGCCTCCAATGTGCTGCCGTTCGTTTACGTGCTCATGCAGAGAGCACGCGCTGCGTGTGAGTCACCTTCCAATGTACCACCTGATGTGCGGCTTCATAAAGATCTTTCAGCTGCACAAGCACTTCCGAGAAGTGAATCTAACAAAAGGAGTAAAGCTCGTTAGTCAAGTTTATGATTTGGAGCAGACGACAGAAGACCAGAACCCCCGAGCCAATGCGAAATATATTTTTAGGTCCTTCGTGATAATACCGTGTACATCGTATGCCTCGATAATACCGTGTACATCGTATGCCGACATGAAGCCGCGTACTCTATCGATGTCGATGGGCTGTGTTAACGTTTATGGAAACCATATCATTGTTGTTTGATGTGGTACTTAGCAGAAGCAGCCGTGTACTGTCATGTGCAAATGTTTGCGGCATGCTAAACAAATAAAAACTAAAGTTATACGGTCATGACATCAAAATGTCTGAGGAGTTTTAGATTCATGTCCTCCGTGCAGTGGGCGCATGACCCGTTACTGTCGCCGCGAAGCTGCAAGCTGAAGTTTAACCACAACGAGTCAGATTAAAGTGCTCGCCTCGTTTTTTTTTTAAGCTCTCGTGTCATGCTTGCTCTATCTCTCGCGAACACGGCTGTGTTCGCCGGCTCTGGCTTGCTGGGAACTGATACAGCTTTACACGTTGAGAGCGTCCCTTGGTGTCTGCATTGCTGTGGCAGCCCACAACACAACAATACTTTGGAGCTCGCCGACGCTTCCGGGGGCCGCTTCTTACATCGTGTAAAGGCAACTTCACACAGCGAGCGTCTATTTTAGTGGGCCGAGCTGACGGCACGGCGCCGACTGCAGAACGCGTTGTGCGTATGTCGCACGCGCTCCCGTTTCGGCGAAACACACTGACTCGCCTGCGACCTCTCTCGCGTCTCTCCTCAAATGTTCCGGAGCTAGCCGCCAGGGCCAGGCGTGGCGCTGTCGTCGTTCCACTAACTTTAGCTTCGGTTCCCTATACGCGATTTCATCCCACGTTCGCAGTGTTGTACTCAGGCAGCTTTATTTAAGGGACCCTTGACACCTGATTTGCAAACTGGAGGTGCTTGTATTGTTTGAAAGTCCTGTGTGCGGGGAACTTCTGACCCACAAGTTATAATGACGAGCGTTGCCCGTAAAGTACAATAATATTGTTTCAAAGCAAGGCTGTGTGCTCGTTGTAGTATTCAGGTCCAGTCGATATTTTCTGTAGTTTGATGTAGACAGAGGCTTTTCACGCGGCGTTGTAGAGGTCAATAAGCAAGTATTGTCAAACATCATAGGACATTTGCATGGCGCGCACAATAGACCGACTGGAACTCGGTGAGGACTATTCTTCGTCAACCCTTTTGCTTTGCTGTCGGGCAAGATCACTGAGACTGAACGACACTAGCTTAGATTATACGATGTGTTTACGATTCTACTTCTGTATTACCGGACGCAAAGCTACAAATTACTGTGAAGAAATTTGCAGACAGAACTTTCGCTGTCAGGGGTCCTTTAAGGCAAAACCCTTACGTGCCTCATGAAACGCAAAACTGGACCGGCGCCCCACGTCGGCGGCGTCGACACAAGTGGTGTAAAAAAAAGTATTGTCGCCATATGATGTCGTCATCTTAGGATGCATCGTGACGTAGCGGTGATTTCGCATGACGTAACGTAATGACGTCGCCACATGACATCGCAGCTTTGTCAATTGTGAGCCGTTCATGAAGGCAATGCAAAAGCACGTGAGATGCGGAGATGTAAATGCGATGGCTTTTCCCTTTTAAAGGGGCTCTGTAACGCTTTAAAACATCGGTGCCGACTGCATAACTCGAATTGGTGCTCGCCAGAACTACGGCGAGCGGAATTGATGCTGGAAGGTTGCCGCAATATGATTGGATAAACGTAACGTTAAGTATCATCGTGGCAATGCATCAAAATAGGAATTACTATTGCATTAATTTTTTTCATTAGCATGATTTTACACTGGAAGCGACAGAGAACAAAGCTCTCCGACTTTTCCAGCTTGAAAACTGCAACGCTGACCAAAACAATGTGCCGAGCGCCATGAGCTGAGAAAACAAGCCGGCGACGCTCCGGGTACCGTTATTTGAAGAAACCATAAGAAAAAAACGTAAGAGCCTTGATATGCATACGTCATTGCGAAAAGGAATATCAGTAAAGCTTCAAAACAAGCGTTCGCGAGCTGGCTCGTTTCGCACGCGTCGTTCCCTCTTCAGGTACCACATTCTTTGTTACCATCGCAACGGCGTCCGTAATATGCTGGACGTAACAGGCAATATGTCATGCGAGCTTCTTGTACGGCAGGGCTTTCTGTTCATTTCAATGGGCAGCCTTCCGACGTCAGAGGGCAAGGGAAACACGGTAAGCTGAGCCCGCAAAAATCGAGTTGAGGGTAAGCATCCATTTAATTGTATTTCGATACTCTACGCCAAGTAACTTTGCACTGCGTGGCCCTATCGCTGCCGTTTTTGCGGCACTTATCTGTTAATTAAGCCATCAGTATACGCAACCAACTAGAAAAAACATGTAAAACTTGATTGATTTGATTGATATGTGGGGTTTAACGTCCCAAAACCACCATATGATTATGAGAGATGCCGTAGTGGAGGGCTCCGGAACTTTTGACCACCTTGGGTTCTTTAATGTGCATTCAAATCTGAGCACACGGGCCTACAGCATTTCTGCCTCCATCGGAAATGCAGCCGCCTCAGCCGGGACTCAATCCCGCGACCTGTGAGTCAGCAGCCGAGTACCTTAGCCACTATACCACCGCGTTGGGGCAAAACATGCAAAACTTTGAAGTAGTGAAAAGTGTTAGAGGCCCCCTTTAAGAAAGTGTAAGGAACCACGTGAGTTTTGTCTATTTTTAGGGGCGAAGCTCCTTATAGCAGCACCCGTTAGTAGTGTGTAACAAGTATAACATTTTGACCTCCAAGGTGGTGCCGGTGAGAAGTTTCTTCTGTGCATTGTTGAACAATAAAAGATAGTGCTCAATGTACATCCCAATGGCTGCTAAGGTGGAATGAGAGACAGGAGAATTCGGCTTTTAGTTAACGCGCACGCTGCGAATTTTTTATTGTTCAAGAACGCACAGAAGACAAGAAAGGGTTGCTACGTTATACTCGCTGGGCGTAACCTCCTAGGTTTTAGAAAGGTTTAGGGAGCGTTGGGCCACAGTGCCATGAATACAGTGAACTACCATGAACTCGAGGTGGTTAAAGGTGGGAAGTAGACACGAAGCGCAAGCCGTAAGAAAGTGTGCGTGTGCCTCCTCTCGTTCAGTCCTTGGAATGTCCGCTGGATGGCGGTGCTTCTATATGAGGAATATATGATGAAAAGATGCGAGATGGTGGTACTTGGAGTGTTGAATAGGTGGACGAACGGACACGCAGACAGATGCATGGACGGACGCATGGATGGCTGCACGGACAGATGGACGCATGAACGGACGCAGGAGCGGATGCATGGACGAAAGCAGGGACGGACGCACAGATGAACGTGCGGACGCACGAACAGATGCACGCGCGAACGGGCGGATGGTCGCACGGGCGGCCACACAGACGCAAGCATGGATGGACGGAAGCAAGAACGAATGGACAAACGGATGCTTTGCCCAACTATCCATAATTCACTCCGTGGATATGCTGCCATTTTTTTCAAGTTACAGCCCCGTGTTTTGTAGAGCCGGCAGAACGGATAACTTCTACGTCTGACTTCAAAGACAGCGGGAGACTGCCTGCCATCACCTGAAGATTGACGCTGTGTACTCACCCGCTCATAGTTAATTTCGGGAATACTTCGCTTTCGCGAACAAATTTCGGGAGTCATTGAACGAGATAGCTGTTCTCGCCAATGGTGAATTATTGTTTATTTAGGCATATATTATTGTCCATCTAAGCTGTATATTGGATATTTGGGATATAACCAGGTACTGCTGTCATTTTCATATCATGCGATTGCTTTTGTTCATTTTTAGTTATAATCTTTTGCAGTGCTTTTCATGTAACTGATAACAATAATAATATCTGGGGTTTTATACAGAGTAGCCAGCCATTATGAGAACTGGCTAACCTCCTTGTCCTTCCTCCTCCTCCTTTCTGTCGTTTAACGTCCCAAAACCACGATATGATTATAAGAGACGCCATAGTGGAGGACTTCGGAAATTTCGACCATCTGGGGTTCTTTAAGGGGCATCTATCGCTCTCAAACATTTTCGCCTCCATCGGAATCAGCCGCAATCGGGATTCCGTCCCGTGACCTTCAGGTTAGCAGTCGAGCGCCTTAAGAGACGACCCAATAGACTACTATGGCAGGGCGTTTCGTGTAACTGAGAAAAAATGTTCTTGCGTTACTTTTTGCACTCCATAATCATTGTATGTTATTTTTAACACATTATAACATTTGTGTAATTTTTGTGAGTTTATATCACAATGTTTGTATTCTTTTGTAAAACCCTTTCTAGTAAAAAAATCGCTGACGGGATGGAGAATATTACTAAAATAAATAAGCAACTCACTAAAGTAACTAAAGAAATAGATAACTAAATAAATTTGCCACACAACTGAGCTTTATCACTGTATTTTTCATCATGATCTTCGACTCTATCATGCCACTTCCTTTTTTCACATCCTCAAGAATTTTTGCAAGTTATCGCCATCACACTGATGCAAAGGGCAGATTATAGAGGCCACTGGCAAATTACGAATTATTTTTTATTTGCCAGGCCACTGTGTATTATCCTTCTTTTCTGCATATTGAAAATTCGAACTATTGTAACAGTTTCTTTGTCAATATCCTTAAATATTGTAACAAGTTATCGCCATTACGTAATTGCAGGAAATGAATGTTCTCAAAAGTGGAAATCGCATATGTGTTCACCATTATCAACGGTCCTTTAAACACTAAAGAAAAAAAAACATCGGAGTCATAGCTTAATCATTCTGAATTTCAAACAACTTCTCTGTAGATCTGCTTGTGTACTGCAACGGACACTTCTTGGTTAGCATTACTGGAGACCAGTGCTAAGAAGCGTGTCGGCGCTCTGATGTAGCACTGCTTGTAGGAACATGCCTTGTGTAAAACCAGATAGAAAAAAAATTGAAATAAGTAGGACGTTTTGGGAAAGATTGCCGTTTATTATTGGACAGGGATTGTTGCCGGAGGCAAGGTTGTAAGAAGTAGATTTTCCTCGTCATGTCTGCAATTGCATTCCTTAGCAGGAAAGTTACGCAAGTGTTGCTTCTTGTCTCCGATCCTGAGATGTGGAACAGGGAAAGAACAAGCTTATGCGCAAAGTGTGCTCATAGGTTTGATTTTTTCCTTCACTTGCGGGATCGTATACACCCTGCCAAGGGAGGTAATTGCTGCCTTGAAGAAATCAGCTTGCGAAACGTTGGCAAGCGGGACGTCCTCTGCATGAATGCTTGTCCTTAACCAATTAATTAATACAGCTAATTGTATGTTAGTCTATCTTTGTGGATACCTTTCTCCCATTTCTTCCTCCTTGAAACTTCTACCATACAAAACACTAATCTGATTGATACTAAGCAATGCTATATTAGAGTGGTACCCTACCCAAGTAAATTTAATTACTGTTCTAGCAATGGCCCATTACATCTGCGCACATTACACTCACGCTATTTACGCACGCACCACCAGCATAGCTTCTACAAAATTGAATCTTTCTCTCCCATTATTACAACCGCGCAGAAAAGCGTCACGTGTTACTTTGTTCCATAAAATGTGTCGTCATCTTGCACTAAGCAATCGTCTAATTCCCCAACCATGTTACATACCCACCACACAACACTGGCCATATTCACAAGGTCTGATTCCCTTCATGTAATACTACGTATATTTGTCAATAATTTCTGGCACGATCCTTTCACGACCAGAGTAGCCTTTCCGCGGACGCTGTGAACACTAATCCGTATAAAATTTTCGAAGTCCGTCTCGGCGGATAAGTTGCGAGGGTGCTCGGCTGCTGACACGAAGGTGGCGGGTTCGATCCCCGCAGTCGCATTTCGATGGAAGCAAAATGGCCTGGGTACTGTGCGATGTCAGCGCGAGTTAATGAACACCAGGTGGTGGAAATTCCCAGATCCCTCCCCTATACGGCATCTCTCATAATCATATCGTGATTTCGCGACCTAAAACCCCACATATTACTTATTAATATGAACATTTTCGTGTTTCCATAGCTGATATTGATACTCAGGCGTTTTCTAACTCACTGTACGTTTTTATAGTGTAGATGCACATTTTGTTCTGCTTTTTGATATTTTTCACGTGTGTGGGCTTTCACCACTCCTGCTCTGTAATGCCTCTGGCTGCGAGGGATATAATAAAATGAAATAAAAAATAAATAAAATGGTTGGGAGGACACGAATTAGGACCAGCCTGCCAACTCGCTGCCTCTTCATTACGATACCGAATGAGCCTAGTTTATTCAGATCGATGTAAAGCTATGCACACATTGGTTGAGAGGGGGGGGGGGAAGGGAGCGGGGAGTCAAACAAAAGTTCTATGCGAAAACAAGAAGGCCATCGAGTTTTCACATAGGAAGTTCTTTCACAGTTGTGTTGCCGATAGGGCTGGGCTCATTCGCATAATGACGAGCTTAGAACAACATTTTAACGCGGTACCGTTAAAGAGCTTGTTTCGCAGAAATTCGGTGTCAGCGTCGTTCGTTGTTAGCGAAAAACCATCATCTTATCCGGGACCGAACGTGAGGGAAAAATCAAGAAAGATCCAAATAAAGTAAATAATAAAAAATATCCGGATCCGATGGACGATCGAATCCAGGCCGTCTAAGTGGCAAGCAAATGTTCTGCCGCACAGCCACACGTTTGCTTGAAAATACAGTGAAAATAACGCTCATGCTCAACAAACACATGCGTCCTGTACAAAGGCTTGATAATACAACGTTTGCGAGTGTACATTGCCATCGGACGTCAGAATATGCGATCGTCATAACGACTTCGTGGTTCAAAGCAGGGCACTTTACTGCACGTATTCCCTTCAGACCACGTAGTGGTTTCATGGCAAGATGGCAAGTTCGAAAACATTTCACGCGCGATAACTGCTCGCGGGTAAAAGTATGCTTCCGATTACACAGAATGCAGTGAAAGCTACACTGAAACAAGCCACTTTCAACTTTGTTGATTACATTGTAGTAGTATACAGTTTAAACCTCTTGAGTATTATTATACAATAAAAAGTATGAACTATGTAGTTAGCACTTGTAACAAGACATCACTACCACGTTCAACTCCCAAAATCCGAGCTTAAAGATCCCCGAATTTTTGTGTATCTTCTGATTTGTAGTGACCTCGGTAATGATTCATCAAAATCATGCTTAGAAGCTTTGACATTACGAAGACCTTTAGAAATATCCTGTTTGTACAGGACAAAAGAGGAGCCTAGCATTTGCAGCCATGCATGCAATGCCAACATAGCAGATGTCGGGTACTGGTGATAATTTGTTTAAATATAGAAACCTTTTCACGGGTAGAAATTTGAGCGCCGAGATGCTAAGGGAATTTTAATGTCAAGTGACCACCCGTGTTTTCATAAGGGAACAAGGTAATACCTTTACCCGCCATGCATTTTAGGTGAAGTTTATGCACCTTTTTCTCGAACCATAAGAGCTACAGTAGTTACTTCACGATCATTATGATCTTGAGCCACCCCTCTTCTAAATGAAGCACAATTAGTACGAAACTTTTTATGCCATTGTTTTGAAATATTTTGCTTCAGGTACCTAATCATCACTTGCTTATATCTATTAGATGTCCTGTTGCAGAAGAGCACCTCCTGACACAACAGCAATTCTGCTTCAGCATATTCACTATATTAGGCTTTCTTAATGCTGGCCGAAACGTATGACTTGAAATACTGTGGTTGCTGAGGAAAAGGAACATAGGAACAGGAAATTCACAGCTTTGCCAGAAAGGCGAAGGAGTGATCGCGATAGCAACAAATTAAAAGGTCACACGCAGGATGGCAAGCAGATCGAAACGTGCCCCACGTTTCTCACGCACAAAGGGCGCATGAAACGTACTCACATGTAAAGATTAACGCGAATAAGCGTCTCAGTTGTTACTTTGCTCTATCTGAAAAGCGCGCCCTATTCGCAAACGAAGGCTGTAAAACGATTGCAGTGACCTTTGCGCGCGCGGTAACTACAACAGAATCGTTCCGACGAAACTCAAAGGCTAGCCAAAACGTACGATTCTCTTTACTGCAAGATAAGGGCGCGTGATCGAGCGTACACCCCCTTATTCTCTACGCGGGCCAAAGTACGCGTGAGAGATGAGAGTCGCCGCGCGCTCACTGCGCCATCTTGCTGATAATGCTGAAAACACAATAGTTCCCCCCCCACCCCCGGAGGGTGCCCGCCAACAGAGGTAAGTGGTAGATATGAATAGCTTTCCATTTGAACGTTGCAGGAGGTATCTCTCGATGGCTACAATAAAGAAAAATCTCTCGGTGGCTCAGTGGTTAACGCCTCGCATTTATGACGCGGATGTCCCACGTTCGGTTCTGCGCACTGGAATATTTTATCTAGGATTCTTTTTCTTTCTTGCGTTTTCCTATATATATATATATATATATATATATATATATATATATATATATATATATATATATATATATATATATATATATATATATATATATATAAGGTGCATGACATCGACGTCGACGCCAGCGGCGAAATCCAGCCGAGTGTGTCCATATAATTGCTATCGCAATAAAATCATGTTCTGAGATTATCCCATTTAAAGTTGAAAGTGTGCATTATTTCTAAAGTACTACAACATATCAGAAAATTGACGGATCTGTTCAATAGGCGCCCTAGATGCTCATCACCAAAATTATTTTTTAATTTTGTTTTGAACCAGCTTTTCCGGCGAAACTTCATTTGTCGCCTGCTACGCAGCGGTATCAGCACAGAAGTGTCGACGCAGTTCAAGGGTGTGTGGGCCCTGCACTGTGAAGTGCCCTGGCGAAATTTTGAAATAGTACCGCACATTCACACGGGCCATATTGCCATCTTTAAAAGTGAGCACAGCATAAAGAGTGCACATTTTCAGTGTTCGGGTGTCCGAGAAAAACGTTTTTTTTTTGAGCGCGCCCCCACACGGAGTGAGACGGCTCGTTAGGTTTAAGTATTCTCATGGAGGCATTTAGCAAGTAATCCCGGATGAGCTAGTTTTAGATACTTTGGCATAACAGCCTCAATAACATGCTGGGAGGTGCGCTTTATGAACGAATGGTGCACCATTCGGCGTCATTTAAGCAGAGGCCTTGAGATGGATTGGTATCCTTTGATGTCAAGGGAAAATATGTGTACCGGACAGCTACTCACATGTCCTCCCCAAGCTGTCTCTATTTCATTTAATGACCCAATGATAATAGTTTTGGTGCTTGCCAATGATGACACCACTAAGGCGTCCCTGACCAGATCTAGATTTCCCGACAAAAAGCTTGATGCCTGTACTTTCCTTCGTTTTCGCAGCTCTGGCCCCATTTTTTTCTTAACGTGCCAAATGCATTCCAGCTTGCGAATTATAACTTCTTCATATGGCTATGATGCTTTGATTGGAAGGAATCCCGTGAACGTAAGAATGGGGGATAACAAGCCACCACACAAGTTTCATAATCTCATTTGTAGAGAAAAAATCAGGATTGTACTAAGAACAACAAAATATTGATTCTGGTTCAAAAAAGTCTGCAGATTCCAAAAAACACAAAAAGAAAGAAAAATCAATATATTTGCTTACCCTGTCTCCTTAATGCACATTTGCTCGCTTACAAAACGCTGTCTTGCTGCAGGAGGGATAGTCATATATTCAAAAAGGTAACATGCCAATAAGAAATAGTTTTTTATATCTACTTCTATCTTCAATAGCCGTTACTGTGGCCACTAAGGTGCCTTTGACCACGGCAGTAATCAGAGCTGAACACTTCTTATTATCCATTTCAGTAAGCGCCCAACATAGGTAGCAAGAATAGCATAAAATAATAGAAAAGTCTTACATATGCATAAGCGAATGAAATGTATTTATACCCGCAGTCACTGTGGATCCTCGCTGTGGCATAAAGATAATCTGTGATGTAATTCTCTTGGACATCAGTGGAGCATTTTACGAAAGAGTCAACTTTCCACCACTTGTAGCTGAGCATCAAGTCTGCAATAGAGCAAAAAAAAAAAAAAACAAGTCAAAATATGACAGCTAATACGCTTGCTATTCGGACAACAAGCAGTGGCGTAAGTTAAGGAAAAAAAAGGCAAATCTCACGTACAGTGGGAATCAATGATATGCGAAGTACGAATGAGGAAGGTTGAATTGTCACATTAAAATAACCACACTGTTACGAGCCGGACGCAAATTGTGTCATACTTGACTTCCATGTCACGATTATAATGTTTGCGCGTGGCATTTGCACTCGTCGTCAATTCACGTCACGTAATACCAAGTTTGGCACGTCTGAAACTAGCAAAACGGCCGTGAGCGTGTTATGAGCGAAGCATGTAGTCATGTTTCCCGTGGCACGCATGTCAAGAATATCATGTTTGCACCAGTCACATACCATCGTCATCCATTCACGTCACGTAATACCAAATTGGTGCACGCGAAGCCAGCGAAACGGCCACAAGTGCATCATGAGCATGGCATGTAGTCATGTTCTTACATGACACGCATGTCATGATTTTCATGTTATGACTAGTCACTCATGCTATGCCATACCGATTGTGGTATAGATCCCGTTATCCAAATGGCCAGGAGAGTTAAAAGTCGTAGGCGGATATATATATATATATATATATATATATATATATATATATATATATATATATATATATATATATATATATATATATTATAAACTTCGAAAATAGTGCAGTATAGGAAACAAAACAATAAAATATTTATTTAATCCTAACAGTTTCGGCTGGTGGACCAGCCTTCTTCGGAGGATGTAAGTGAAATGGTACAAGTTCCCGTAGCAGAGGGTCACCCTCACAGTTTGAAGACAGTCCAAAACAATTAAAAAAAAACGAGACAAGCGGGCGAACGAGGTAGCAACAGACAAGAAGCAGAAGAAGGAGAGGAACTAGAAAGGAGCGACCGAGAGCCGCCGGAAACGAGCGGGTAATTCTGGCATTGTTACTGCGTATAGGTAAGACGCGCCGCCAGCGGAGGCGACCAAGAAAAACGGAACAATGTGAAACATGTTGCCGCTTACTCGCATCCCACACATGGATCGAGTTTAAGTTCGCGTGGTTCGGCGGCTGGCTCGCGGCATCGGCCCCCCCCCCCCCCCCCCAACACACACACAAGAAGCATACGACCCGCTCCAGCTTTCGGAAAATAATGGCCACGTTGGAAAGCTAATGTGCCCTCTCCCCCTCCCTCCACCTGCCCTCTCTTGCAGAAAACTGTACAACCAGTCATACTGAAAATAAATGAATGGGTATTCTTGTAAAAGATGTACCCTCTGCTACGGGAACTTTTACCATTTCACTTACATCCTCCGAAGAAGGCTGGTCCACCAGCCGAAACTGTTAGGATTAAATAAATATTTTATTGTTTTGTTTCCTATACTGCACTATTTTCGAAGTTTATAACATTTATTACGGTAGCCCGAAGAAACTCTGATTATCTATTTCATATATATATATATATATATATATATATATATATATATATATATATTCCCTGACGATATATTATATATATTCTATATATATTATATATATATATATTCCCTGACGAAGGCCGTGCCACGGCTGAAACGTTGGCATAAAAGTATTGCTCTTTCGTACGTGTACTCGCTTGTGTTCTTTATACGTACCAGACCCCTTGAACTTCCTACTGAATATATATATATATATATATATATATATATATATATATATATATATATATATATATATATATATATATATATATATATATATATATATATATATATATATATATATATATATATATATATATATATATATATATATATATACGCTCAAACTCGCCGAAGTTCGCTGAAAGTCGATATGTCTAACATGTCCGTGCATTGGAGTACGAAGCGGCCCGTGCACACTATGACTTGTCAACTGGTACTGCTATATGTTTGTATGAGAGGCACCCAGCAGCACAGTACCTCAAGTACCTGATAGTACAGTAAATAAATTATAATTTTACAGAGTCGTTTTGGTTTGTTAGACACAATAATAATCAGAACCTACAGACAGTAATGACACGGAGAGTATATAAAGCCAGCCCTGACCAGGTGGTGCGTCGAAAATGCACACGTGGTGCCACCGAACGAGTTGGCTCAAAAAGTCCTAGTAGGACAGGCCCACTGGGCCACGTTGAAACGCATATGCAACGTTGCGCATCATGTTATCAGCTATGTCTGCTCTCTCGCCAGGCTTTTTTTTCTGAAATGTTTATAGCCCAGAATTTATGTGCATTGTCGAAGTGCAAGAGATCGGGAGCTGTGACTGGAGAGCAGGCTGTTGTAGCGAACGAGAAGTGATGCCACCGGTTATCTTGCTGAACGGCTTCAGCAGTATGGTGTTCGTGGAGGGGTACCTTCGCGACAGTGCGCTGTCGAATGGACGCAAACTTTGTGCGGTAAATTATGTTCACGATGTGAAAGTACAGGTGTGTATAGGAATGGTGCATGAAGGAGCTCGCGTCAGTCTTTGGTATCTGCGCTTTATTTTCTTGCTTTTAGTATTAATTATTATCTGAGGATGCATTTAGCTAAGTAGCAGCTCATTTGAGCGACCATGACTTTATTTGCGTAATCAGTAGTAACCGCTTTCGTGGCAAGGAAGATGCGGTTTTGTTTAGCACTTTTGTTTTCGATGTTTTCAACCGTGCCGAGAGAAGACTTGTGCATATTCGGTAGTTAAAGTTTTCATAGTCCGTAGACTTAGAGGTGAAAATCTTTTTTTGTATCGCACGTTTCATCGCGGTGTTACGAACAGTGTTTGAGTACTCCTAGCATGCAAATGTTTCTTACACAACCGGTAGTTGCAGCTCTCGTAGCATGTTAACGCACAGTTCAAAAGCCGTTTTGTTTCGCGATCTTACTTGCGGTGTTTTGAACATTATCCACCTAATCATTCTTTGTTTCACTGTCTTCCTAGCTGATAGCAAAGTGTGAGGTGTCAGTGTTAAGCGGCACTTGCAAGGGTGGCGTGAGTGGAAATTACGAACAAGTTGCAGCTGTACTCGTACTTTTAGTAAACGATGCCGACTCGTCATCATCATCAGACCGATCACAAGCTTGGGGTCGGCCGTCATATAAACCTGACACGCCTGTAAAAAAGCTCGTTGAGGAACTTTTTGGAGGTAGGCATGAAAGCGTCCGTCCGTGCCGTGTGTTATAAGATTCTGTGTACGCGAAAAGTGGTGAATTGCTTCGCCTGTATACACGATTTTTTCAGTATTTTCTTCCTGCTAGTATGTTTAGAACTGTGTATGTGGTAATTTATTGAATTTAAATGTGCAATTCTAAGCATTATTTTACACACCTAAGCTGTAACGTGCTTGCTAAGTAAAAATTTTGTTGTGTTTTACAGGTGCAGCATTTCCGCTGCTCTTTCTCGTATGGCCTCGACGGGAATGATTAAAAGATGATGTTTGGGTGGTACCCATCCCCTGTGTGGCACAATCGTTTTCTGCACTTTTTGGGCTGCGCATTCGACCGTGGTAGCCGTCACAGTCCTGCTACCCGTTTTGCAACAAGGCCACCAAGGCGGTGCAACGTGTCAATAAAAACTCCGGCGCTGGAAAGCTATAGGGAATGTTAGTAGAAGTAATTATAATACAAATGTAAAGAAATAAACGTGAACGAAAAGATAACTTGCCACTGGCAGGATCCGAACCTGCGACCTTCGAATAACGAGTCGGATGCTCTACCACTGAGCTAAGGTTACTCAAGACGACGGGAAGAAAGGCCTGAACCCACTCACACGAGGAGCTACAGTGTGCTCAGCCGAAAACCCAAGGAACAAGAGTAAGGACAGTGCGCTAAAGAAAAAAAAAACAGACACAATAAATGTATACGAAAACATTTTGTAACTAGTGTGATGCTTCATTGTGTGCATGAATTTTTTTCTACCCCTTTGTCAGGGTAGGATGACTCAGTATTACTCAATGAAATGGGATGTGTGGGATAAAAAAGTATAATGTTTGTGCACAAGACTCGACATGTGATGTGCGCGGTGACAGAGTGGGTTGTGGTGAAGTGCGGTGCTGGTGTGGTGAAGCGATGACAGCGTGCAATGAGGTGAGGTGTGACGTGTGTGGTGTCGGTGTGACGAAATTTTTCGGGCAGCAAAAACTCGAGAATATGGAGGCTATCATGTCAGGGATGACGAGCGAATAAGAAAAAGAAGCAAAAAGTGTATGTGGAGAATTCCACATTGAATGGGCGCGCGCAGTGGAAGGCGTGGCGGGCCAGGACGACGGGGAAGACGGCTGATGTTCAAGGTGGTCGAGGTCTTGCACCAGTCTTTGATAGCTTGGCGGTCCGCCCGAGTTTCTACCTCGGCGAGCTGCTGCCTTCATGTTTCAAGCATCCTGCTGGCCAGCAGCGCGGTGAGCTGCCGGGACTGGTCAGCGCGTGCGACGCCGACCTTCAACGAGCCCGGGCTCGCGCCGCCCGTCTGTCCTACCACGGCGTGTGCACCAGGGTCTCCTGAGGCGCGCCAGGAGAGCCTGCCTGCAGTGATTGCAAGAAGTGAACGCCAGGCGAGCACCTTGCATCATGCGCGAAACGACAGTCGGCACCAGCACAACGGACAAGTGGGACGGACGCAGTGAGTGACGATATAGTGCGGCCGCGCAATCGATAGTGGTTACTCTGGATTTGGGCATGCATATAGATATGCACTGACTTGGAAAAGGTCATACAAGTTTGAAGTTGCCGTGATGGGGCGTAGTATTTGGTGTGTGAAGTTTTGCTTATCTGGATGCTTCCTCGCCTTGCTATATCCGTATCGTTCAGGGAAATGAAGCGTGTTTTTGTGCCACCCAGAGTCCCCCTTCTGGCGTTCTTTACGTTTGCTCCAACGAGCCGAGCCGGGTGACGCCATAACATGACAATGATGTAGCATGAGTGCGTGCGGGTGCGTCTGCTGCCACGACAGCGTGACACACAGCGCGTTGTGAGGGCTCATTTCGGAAGTCGAAGGCCGTGTCTACAGGTGTCCGATCTGCGACAGCTGTCCCACTCACTTTTCAGGAGGGTCCTGTCGTCATTGCAGAGCAGCTGCTGCGCCTCAGTCATCGCCTCCTCCATCTTTCGGATGGCGTTGCGCTCACGCTCGGAGCAGGGCGCTAGTGTGTTGTGCTGGTAGCAAGTCTCCCGTCTCTTTCTGAAATGCCAGAACAAAGCACTTCATCAGCTACATTAAAATGACGAGCTCAGTTATCTAGTGAGCGCTCATTAAGACGGAAAGCATGCGCACGCAGATATGGTAGGAGGGGCGCTTCGGGAACTTGGCGCGGACAGAGCATTAGAAAGAGTCGGTGCATCCTGATTTCAATATTACGTAGTGGAATGACAACTAAACTGTTTGCGTTTGCATTATTCATAAGCTTGACGAACAGGGTTTGTGAACAGGTTACCTTCCGCGTTTTCAATAGTAAGGCGTTTTTAATAAAGGTGCTTTCCATAATGTAACACAAACGCTTCTGTATATATATATATATATATATATAAGGGAAAGAAGTGTATACCTAAGGGCTCGTTTTTCCGTGTTTTTAACACAATAATAATGAGATATAACAGACAGTAATGCCAAGGAATGTACAGGGGAAGTTATTAACATTAATGGAATGTAAATAAGAAGAAAGAAAAGTGGATGAAAAAATTACCAACTGTAAGCAGGAATCGAACCTACGACCTTCGAATTACGCGTTCGATGCTCTAACCACTGAGCTATTACAGCGGCACTCCCTCCATCCACTTTTTTGGGTTTATCTGTGAATTTAGAAGTAGGAGCGACAGTCAGCGCCATCTATAAGCCAAACAACGAGTGTGAAAACACTCTTATGCGCATGATTGGCGTCACGTAGCACGTGAACTTATTATGAGCAGGCAGCTGACTAATTGTCCCTCTTATACAACCTAAACACACCAAGTCTGCCAGTACGAGACCCTCGTTCAATGAAATAAGGGAAAGAAGTGTATACCTAAGGGCTCGTTTTTCCGTGTTTTTAACACAATAATAATGAGATATAACAGACAGTAATGCCAAGGAATGTACAGGGGAAGTTATTAACATTAATGGAATGTAAATAAGAAGAAAGAAAAGTGGATGAAAAAATTACCAACTGTAAGCAGGAATCGAACCTACGACCTTCGAATTACGCGTTCGATGCTCTAACCACTGAGCTATTACAGCGGCACTCCCTCCATCCACTTTTTTGGGTTTATCGAACGCGTAATTCGAAGGTCGTAGGTTCGATTCCTGCTTACAGTTGGTAATTTTTTCATCCACTTTTCTTTCTTCTTATTTACATTCCATTAATGTTAATAACTTCCCCTGTACATTCCTTGGCATTACTGTCTGTTATATCTCATTATTATTGTGTTAAAAACACGGAAAAACGAGCCCTTAGGTATACACTTCTTTCCCTTATTTCATTGAACGAGGGTCTCGTACTGGCAGACTTGGTGTGTTTAGGTTGTATAAGAGGGACAATTAGTCAGCTGCCTGCTCATAATAAGTTCACGTGCTACGTGACGCCAATCATGCGCATAAGAGTGTTTTCACACTCGTTGTTTGGCTTATAGATGGCGCTGACTGTCGCTCCTACTTCTAAATTCACAGATAAACCCAAAAAAGTGGATGGAGGGAGTGCCGCTGTAATAGCTCAGTGGTTAGAGCATCGAACGCGTAATTCGAAGGTCGTAGGTTCGATTCCTGCTTACAGTTGGTAATTTTTTCATCCACTTTTCTTTCTTCTTATTTACATTCCATTAATGTTAATAACTTCCCCTGTACATTCCTTGGCATTACTGTCTGTTATATCTCATTATTATTGTGTTAAAAACACGGAAAAACGAGCCCTTAGGTATACACTTCTTTCCCTTATTTCATTGAACGAGGGTCTCGTACTGGCAGACTTGGTGTGTTTAGGTTGTATAAGAGGGACAATTAGTCAGCTGCCTGCTCATAATAAGTTCACGTGCTACGTGACGCCAATCATGCGCATAAGAGTGTTTTCACACTCGTTGTTTGGCTTATAGATGGCGCTGACTGTCGCTCCTACTTCTAAATTCACAGATAAACCCAAAAAAGTGGATGGAGGGAGTGCCGCTGTAATAGCTCAGTGGTTAGAGCATCGAACGCGTAATTCGAAGGTCGTAGGTTCGATTCCTGCTTACAGTTGGTAATTTTTTCATCCACTTTTCTTTCTTCTTATTTACATTCCATTAATGTTAATAACTTCCCCTGTACATTCCTTGGCATTACTGTCTGTTATATCTCATTATTATTGTGTTAAAAACACGGAAAAACGAGCCCTTAGGTATACACTTCTTTCCCTTATTTCATTGAACGAGGGTCTCGTACTGGCAGACTTGGTGTGTTTAGGTTGTATAAGAGGGACAATTAGTCAGCTGCCTGCTCATAATAAGTTCACGTGCTACGTGACGCCAATCATGCGCATAAGAGTGTTTTCACACTCGTTGTTTGGCTTATAGATGGCGCTGACTGTCGCTCCTACTTCTAAATTCACAGATAAACCCAAAAAAGTGGATGGAGGGAGTGCCGCTGTAATAGCTCAGTGGTTAGAGCATCGAACGCGTAATTCGAAGGTCGTAGGTTCGATTCCTGCTTACAGTTGGTAATTTTTTCATCCACTTTTCTTTCTTCTTATTTACATTCCATTAATGTTAATAACTTCCCCTGTACATTCCTTGGCATTACTGTCTGTTATATCTCATTATTATTGTGTTAAAAACACGGAAAAACGAGCCCTTAGGTATACACTTCTTTCCCTTATTTCATTGAACGAGGGTCTCGTACTGGCAGACTTGGTGTGTTTAGGTTGTATAAGAGGGACAATTAGTCAGCTGCCTGCTCATAATAAGTTCACGTGCTACGTGACGCCAATCATGCGCATAAGAGTGTTTTCACACTCGTTGTTTGGCTTATAGATGGCGCTGACTGTCGCTCCTACTTCTAAATTCACAGATAAACCCAAAAAAGTGGATGGAGGGAGTGCCGCTGTAATAGCTCAGTGGTTAGAGCATCGAAGGTCGTAGGTTCGATTCCTGCTTACAGTTGGTAATTTTTTCATCCACTTTTCTTTCTTCTTATTTACATTCCATTAATGTTAATAACTTCCCCTGTACATTCCTTGGCATTACTGTCTGTTATATCTCATTATTATTGTGTTAAAAACACGGAAAAACGAGCCCTTAGGTATACACTTCTTTCCCTTATTTCATTGAACGAGGGTCTCGTACTGGCAGACTTGGTGTGTTTAGGTTGTATAAGAGGGACAATTAGTCAGCTGCCTGCTCATAATAAGTTCACGTGCTACGTGACGCCAATCATGCGCATAAGAGTGTTTTCACACTCGTTGTTTGGCTTATAGATGGCGCTGACTGTCGCTCCTACTTCTAAATTCACAGATAAACCCAAAAAAGTGGATGGAGGGAGTGCCGCTGTAATAGCTCAGTGGTTAGAGCATCGAACGCGTAATTCGAAGGTCGTAGGTTCGATTCCTGCTTACAGTTGGTAATTTTTTCATCCACTTTTCTTTCTTCTTATTTACATTCCATTAATGTTAATAACTTCCCCTGTACATTCCTTGGCATTACTGTCTGTTATATCTCATTATTATTGTGTTAAAAACACGGAAAAACGAGCCCTTAGGTATACACTTCTTTCCCTTATTTCATTGAACGAGGGTCTCGTACTGGCAGACTTGGTGTGTTTAGGTTGTATAAGAGGGACAATTAGTCAGCTGCCTGCTCATAATAAGTTCACGTGCTACGTGACGCCAATCATGCGCATAAGAGTGTTTTCACACTCGTTGTTTGGCTTATAGATGGCGCTGACTGTCGCTCCTACTTCTAAATTCACAGATAAACCCAAAAAAGTGGATGGAGGGAGTGCCGCTGTAATAGCTCAGTGGTTAGAGCATCGAACGCGTAATTCGAAGGTCGTAGGTTCGATTCCTGCTTACAGTTGGTAATTTTTTCATCCACTTTTCTTTCTTCTTATTTACATTCCATTAATGTTAATAACTTCCCCTGTACATTCCTTGGCATTACTGTCTGTTATATCTCATTATTATTGTGTTAAAAACACGGAAAAACGAGCCCTTAGGTATACACTTCTTTCCCTTATTTCATTGAACGAGGGTCTCGTACTGGCAGACTTGGTGTGTTTAGGTTGTATAAGAGGGACAATTAGTCAGCTGCCTGCTCATAATAAGTTCACGTGCTACGTGACGCCAATCATGCGCATAAGAGTGTTTTCACACTCGTTGTTTGGCTTATAGATGGCGCTGACTGTCGCTCCTACTTCTAAATTCACAGATAAACCCAAAAAAGTGGATGGAGGGAGTGCCGCTGTAATAGCTCAGTGGTTAGAGCATCGAACGCGTAATTCGAAGGTCGTAGGTTCGATTCCTGCTTACAGTTGGTAATTTTTTCATCCACTTTTCTTTCTTCTTATTTACATTCCATTAATGTTAATAACTTCCCCTGTACATTCCTTGGCATTACTGTCTGTTATATCTCATTATTATTGTGTTAAAAACACGGAAAAACGAGCCCTTAGGTATACACTTCTTTCCCTTATTTCATTGAACGAGGGTCTCGTACTGAGAGACTTGGTGTGTTTAGGTTGTATAAGAGGGACAATTAGTCAGCTGCCTGCTCATAATAAGTTCACGTGCTACGTGACGCCAATCATGCGCATAAGAGTGTTTTCACACTCGTTGTTTGGCTTATAGATGGCGCTGACTGTCGCTCCTACTTCTAAATTCACAGATAAACCCAAAAAAGTGGATGGAGGGAGTGCCGCTGTAATAGCTCAGTGGTTAGAGCATCGAACGCGTAATTCGAAGGTCGTAGGTTCGATTCCTGCTTACAGTTGGTAATTTTTTCATCCACTTTTCTTTCTTCTTATTTACATTCCATTAATGTTAATAACTTCCCCTGTACATTCCTTGGCATTACTGTCTGTTATATCTCATATATATATATATATATATATATATATATATATATATATATATATATATATATATATATATATATATATATATATATCGCACACCAAAGTTGCTGCCTACACAAAGTAAAAAGCGTCCACTGTTTGAATAAAAATCTTTTCCAACAAACAGTACAGGAGAGGACAATGGACAATCTGTCATCAACATCAACAAACAGCGCTTTTGCGCTGCTTTTTTGAAGATGAATTAGCCAGGGGCGAAGCCTTACTTGAATGCAGAGCGCAGAGAATAATAATACCTAGGGTATGCGTCCAGAATTCGAGATATGATTATGATAGACGCCTTAGTGGAGGGCTCCGAAAATTTCTACCACCTTGTGTTCTTCAGCATGCACTGACATCGCACAATACGCGGGCCTCAACCGTTTCGCCTCCACCGAAATCCGATTGCCGTGGCTGGGATCAAACTTGTGACTTTCGGCAAGAGCGTAGGCAGAAATATTATCGGTGCGAGAGGGCCGGGCAGGCAGATATGATTGAGTGTCGCTTTGGACTCTATGCCATGGAAAAAAAAAATGTGGGTGGGAGGCGGTGGGGAGTAATAGGCCCGGTGCGCCACCCGCTGGCTGCGCCACTGACCTTCGAGTCGGCAGCCGAGAACTCGATAGAGTCTAAATTGCAATACGTTGCTTCTTGAAGAACTATAGTGATTATGAACCAAGCGTGCTTCTTTGTGGATTTCAATAACAAGAAAACTAAACAATTAAACTGCTCATTGATGACGTAGAGATGGACCACGTCTTTATTCCCCACTGTATCACAACGTAGCGATTGCGAACTCCACACCCACAATGCGTTGAAGAACGCGGTGCCGGAATCAGCGCTGTCATAACAGAAAGAAACATTTCGGGAAGTTGTCACGAAAGCGTTAAAACAAATACGCGGCTGCTAGCCAAGCGAGGCTTACCTATTTGGCAGTGTATACCAGGAGCGACCGTCTTCATTGCATGAAGACGGTCGCTTTTCACATACACGGAAATATTCATGAGCGTGCAACAAATCTCAGGTTTATATATGATAACCTAGATGCTCAAAAACTATGAGGGACCTCCAGTACTTGGTTACGTTTTGAAGCAACAGCGTTGGTAAACGCCGATGCATGCCTTCAACGTATTGAGTGTTTTCAGCAATTAGACTGACGTGAAAGCTTGTCACCACAGGAACTACACTATCCATAATGTTCTATGCGCATAGCGCAAACGAGTTAGCGCAAGATACGTCGTTCGCATACGTACGTTGCTAGCGTAGGATATTAGCGCACAATGGCGTCTTTATAAGGAAACAGCAACCTGTCTCCCTTTTTCCATTTTATTTCTCGTTTTGTCTTCCTACTGACTGCTCTATCTCCTTCCCACAAAAGTCATTCCACTCTTCGATAGTATGGCCTGCGATTTACTGTACATGCGTTCAGGCCACTTTCAATAAAAGGTCATAACACATTTTTTTTTGTACAGGGAAAGCTGGTATGAGACCAAAATTCGGGTCGATAGCGGCACCGTAGTTGCCTGTCACCGGCGTCCGTAACCACAATCGCGAAATAATAAAAAAAAAACCTTTGCACCGATGACACAGTGGGGCTCAACTCAGGTCCGTTGCGTGCCAACCCAGTATTCTGCCACTGAGCCACGCCGATGCTTAGGACTTGTTCGCAAAGTTGCCTTAGGCAGGCTTGATGTAGGGGAAAGAATCGCGGCGTCACATAATGCAAAAAAGCGTAATGAGTGGGTTGTCCAGTGCTCGAACCCATTACAAAAAGCTTGTTTTTCATCACCTAATAACTGTGGCGCATACCCACTTCAGGCATGAGTCCTCATCGTCGTCAGCCACTGCATGAATAATTGGCACAAAAATCCTTGCGAGTCCTTACAGAAACAATGCTTCTCAGAAGAATGACAAAAATAGCCTAGCGAATGCTGGTATACTACCCAGAAATTATTATTAATGCTGTAGTGGGTACTCAGCAAGTGTGCTTGCAGCAGTTACCCAATGAGTGTTTAGAAAATGCTCTGAAAGGCCACTTTTCTAGCTTTTGCTCTGACTGTACTGCGCCCTCCGCGCAGGCCAGGGTTTTTTTTTCTGCCTTTTGTGTCTTGTATCCCTGATGTTGTCAACACGTGCTTGTTAAAACAAAGCCATCAGCGCGTCCTGCGAGAACGTTTTCGACTGATAAGGCTGTTATCTGATATTCTACAGATATCGCGTGTTTTCTTCAGTGCGGACAATTTAGTTCACTTGAATCACCGACTTGAACCATGAATGGCTACATTCGCAGCTTTACCATGAGGATTACCTGCACTTATCGCCAGTCTTATGGAAGCATGCGGCGTCGAGTTCATGTTAGACAATCTGCAACGAGTCCTGAAATTCGAATGCCCACTATGGCGTGAACCACCGAAAAATCCTGGCGTACCTTTCATTGCAGCTGAAACTCTTTGTGCGTGACCTAGGTGAAATATGAAGACATATCGGTTGCACGAAAGCCTAAAGTTGGAGTGCACAGCAGATGATACCTGAAAATAAAAATTACGCCTCGCAAGACTGTAAACGAAACGACCGTTCAGAGAGTTCGATCCTGGAAGTGGGGATGGCATTTCGATGGACGCGAAGGAATAGAGGCCCGCGTAATTTAGGTGCACGTTAAAAACCACATGGTAGTCAAAATTTCGGGCGCCCTCGACTACAGCTTGCCTCATTATCATATAACGGTTCTCGCAGGTTAAAAGCCCAAAAATATTCTGAGTGCATCCATTTGGGTACGCGCTATTAGCTACAGTATTGCGATACCAAATACCAATCTGCAACCTCATTTCAACCTATGTATTGGTTTTTTGGGAGAACAGTTCCTGCCTCAAACGGCGTGTATTCAGAGAATTCTCTATCTAATTAAAAAACATTCATTTGCTTAGGTAGGCTATCTAACGCTTTTTCACCATAATCTGCCCTACTAATTGCGGGGATTACTAATGCTCTCCACAACGCCGATCGCAACCATACCCGTATACAACCACAATACATGCACCCGTCTCACGTTCCGCGCACCCTTACCGGAAAGAGCAGTGGCCGCGGCCGTCCTTAAATTCATTGTTTAGAAGTATAAGCTTTAAATCCATAACAGCATCACTAATTTATATTTAACCTCAGGCGGTCTGTATGGTTTCTGCGAAGGCATAGTGACACCGAAGGCGGCGCGGCGCAGGCAGGAATGTTTTTCGAGGGGGGGGGGGTACCTCCTTTTAAATGGTCATTTATTGCTCTGTATGCTATGGCGAAAAAATATTTCAGGGTTGTTGGCGGGTGGGGCACGGGTCCTGTGTGCCACCCCCTAGACACGCCACTAGACCTACCTGCAAATTGCCATGGTGAAGTCGTCGTCGGGAAGCAGTCCCTTTGCGAGGATCATGGTCATCTTCTTGCGGATGTCGTTGATCTGTTTTTCGTGGCATCGCTTGAGTTGCTTGTACGAGCAAGTGTTGCTGTCACTACCTGCATCTTTAAAGCACGAGCAAAAAAAAAAAAAGGCGAACGGAGGAGTTGGCAATAACAACTTAAGGGTATTGAATAAGTGCACGCAAATCATGAACGTGAGGCCAAGAACACTAAACCAAGTACAATAATAAGAGTGGATACTTGGGCTTGCTGGTGGCGCTTCATTTTGTAAACTTTTTTGTAGCGCTACAACGAAGTTTACGTGCTCGACACTTAGCCTGACTTTGTTGGTGCCTATACTGTGCGCTTTAAGCGCAGCTACAAACCGTGGGTATACTGCCGAAAACCAGGCCTGCACGTTTGACACGTCTGCGTTCTGAAAGTGTCCTGAAATCTATGTCTTTGAATTATTTCGTATTTCACTCCGTTGAACTGCGTTCTCATTATCTGGAGTTTGAACCAAGAACGTTGTAGCAGCAGTGCCTAGGCAGTGGAACACGGTGGAGCTTGAGTATGAGTATAAGACCTTGAAGCTGCGTTCTGAGATGTAAGCTTACCGCACATCTTGGTTTGATCGAGGGCGGCGACCTGTCAACACGCTTCGACTACACGTAGCAACGAGGAAACCAACATGTTGTACTATGAAACAACACACAGATGTCGTTCGACGCCATCGGCACAGCAGGCGCGTATGCACAATTTAACTCGGCTGAAGGTAGTGATAATAATGATAACGTTTGGGTGTTCGTGTCCCAAAACGACAGTATAACTACAAAAGAAGGCTCCGAAATTTTTGACAACCTGTGTTTCTTCAAGGGGTACTAAATTTAAGTACACGGACTAGTGGCATTTTCGTATCCATTGAAAATGCGGCTGGCGCGGCCGGGATTCGATCCCGAGACCCGCGGCTGAACACTCGAGCACCGCAACCACAAGACCACCGCGGCAGGTGGCTGCAGCTAGTGCCTCTGGCGGTGGTTGTGCCTAATCACTAGTGCCATGCGTATTGTTTTACTGAAGCTTCCTCGCCTGTGTTGGGCGTGGCTTAGCTTGGCAGTCAAAATCACGGGACGAGTCATTTTTGGGTTTGCAATGCGGGGGATGTTAAGCTATCGCCCTGAAACTGTTTCGGTAAAGCGCTTCGCCATATATGGCAACATAAAAATTCGACTTATTGACAAAAGTTTACTTTGGAGCCAGGTGATAGGCCTTTTAACCTTTTTGAAAAGATCAATTTGTTCTGATTCATCAGTAACATGACAGTGCAGTGAACTCTCAATTGTACGCACGTCGGCTGGACAAATATTTCAGAATAACGAACTATTAGAAAATCTACAGTGGTTCTCCTATGCAGTGTAAAAATCATTCAGTTAAACAATGTTCTCAATAGGAAATGTTGTAGCTGAGTATCTGCGAACATGGGCTCATTTTAACGATTAATTCAATGAAGTTTTGCACTCTGCAGCACTGGCGCAGACGATGCGAGACTCCCCAAAATCACCGATCCATCGGTAGCGGCGCAACATTCGTTGGGGACATGCAGCGCCACCGAGGCAGAGCCTCCGTGCGGCAGACGAAGACGAGCCATGTGCACTTCATGCAGTACCTAAGCAGAGCTGTCAGATTTAGGAATCGTTTGCGGTGTTCACCCGGAATCGATAGAAGAAAACTGCGACAAAGAAGTTGTATAGTGGCTGATACACGTTCCAATCCTGTATCCCTAACCGAGGCTGTTGAACATCTCAAAAAGTTTACATACTTAGTGTTACAGCAGCCAGCTATGCCAGAGGCATGCCGTGCACAGAAACGTGCCATCTGCGCAGCTCTATCTCTTTTCGCCCTTCAAGGACCAAATGAAAATTACAGAATTTTTCTAAAAATAAATTGCGCTTCAGACTTTTGACTTGACATCTACTGTGCTCGATGTCTTTCCGTAGCCTTTCACTCACAGTGTGTACTAATGTACTCTCAAACTTCAATGACACATGACGCACCGCGTGTTTTATCAAATGGGTTGAAACTTAATGTGCACATTCATTCAGACCTCTTGAGTGAAGAAATGGCTATTCCTTAACTTCACTGTGCTGCTTATAGCTCCAGAGGACCACGTTGCTGATTACACTACCACGTTCGACGATTGTTCGACGTGACGCGTTCTAGGACCAACATGAAAAGTATTTTAGGGCGACAGCTGTTATGAGGTCAGAACACAAGTCACGTTCGGCGCCGCAGTGCCCGCTGCAGCTGCCGCCGGTGTCCGTAACCAGTGTCGCAAGAAAAAAAGAAAAATAACTTAGCGAAATAAAAACACTAACGACACAATGGGATTCGAACACGTGTCTGCTGCGGGCCAGCTGAGTATTCTACCACCGAGCAACACCGGTGCTTGGAACACGTGTCTAAACTGTCCTTTCTCAGGCGTGATGTCGGGAAAGGAATCGTGTTAATATAAGTAATAAAGCGTTTTAGAACATCAATGAAACAACCAGGGGTCGCACATTGCGAATTTCGTAACCATTGGATTGGGTTGTCTAATGCCCCAAACCATTACAAAAAGCTTGTACTTGATCACCTATTAACATTGGCGCATACCCACTTCATGCCTATAGGTATGATGGAGAATGATAATTCTTCGTCGTCAGCCGTGGCATGACAAATTGGCACGAAATTTCTCGCAAGTGTGTAGCGGACACCACGCTTCTCTGAAGGATGACAAAGTATAGTATATTGAGTGCTGACCTACTACACAAAAATTATGATCATTTAAGGCGTAGTGGGTACCCAGCAAGTGTGCATGTAGCAGTTACCCAAAGAAAGTTTAGAAAAGGCTCTGAAAAGATGCTCTTCCACCTTTCACTGTGACGGTGCTGCGCGTTCCGTGAAGGCCTGGCGTTTCTTTTTCTTCGCTCGAAACAAATACAACCAAAAAAGCAAAGTGTGCATGCATTTCGGGTTTGACAGTAGATTATTTTTAAACAAGTACTGAGGCTGAGTGTTGGCAGGATAGTTAGTTAATTACACACTCATTAACTTCCAAAAACTCCCAGAAAATAACGTTTTTTTCATTTTCCTGCTCGAATGTACTACTGAGTGCCTTGAAATTATTCCACGCGAATGCGACGCGTTTTTGACAGCGCATCATAATGCGTGACGGGAGGGGGTATTTTAGTGAATACTTGGTTTAGTGAACTTTCAGTTACAGTAGGTCACGACCTTCGAGAAAAAGATTTGCTGTTTCTGTTCAAAAGATATATTTATGGTTTAAATTGTAGTAAAGCTCAGGTAAGTTGTACACTTGGGACAATGACATATCTAAAAGCGCTAAATAATGAATTTATAAATATCAAAACGTTCCAAACTATGCATGTTGCGGCAACAGTCACAACTGAAAAAAAAAATTGGTGTGGCTCATACGGGACTACAGACGTAGTGAGGACATCTTGTGCATCTAAGCTTCACAATGATGATGCGAGGTTACGTGCATTATCATAAAATCTAAGGTTGCGTGCATTATCATAAAAATACTGTAAAATATTATATTTGGCAGGTTTATTTCTCGCGCCGTTGGCCATAGTACGAAAAGCTGGCGCTTGTTTTCAATAATCCTGGTTGAATGCACAGTTTGGTCGATAAAGAAGTAGCAAAAAAGTTTTGTAAAAAATACTAGTTAGAAGGAAATATATGATTTTTCGCGTAACATTAGGGTGCAAAAGAGCACGTTTTGAGAAAAATGGCTTTAAAGATTTGACCCGGGTGCCCATGTAACAAAAAAGCATTCAATATGCCTGAAATTCACCAGGGTTATAGCTTGGGACATCTTTTGAAGTGGAACAAGCTTCTTTTGCGCCAGACCAAGCACATAACTTTTCCGAATTCGTTTTGTGTCTCCAACTGACTCTCATCCCGGTGCGCCACAGTGCATTGGTTCACGCTTGGTGTAATGAATTTCTAACATGCGTCTACGCATTTTTTTGCTTCCTATACTCTGCCATGCTTCATGAAGTTCCTTAGTTTTTTCCTTGAAAGCCAGACCTATGTCGAAGAACTGGAAATGGCATACAAAACAACACTGACTGCTGAACGAAAACGCACCCAACTTAACTAATTGAGTGCTGCAGCCGGGTAGTAGAAATTTTAAAATAAATTGAAAATGTCTCGTACTACAGGCTTTGAAACGTTGAAATACAACTTAGCTTTACGTAATATGCATGCAAAAACGTTTATGATGAGATGGTCAGTGTTGTAGAAACGGAAACGTTCGGTTTCGGTGTCGGATGCGTCCAGTAGGGGTCGAAAATGTAGTGATAACTCAAGAACGCCTCAAGATAGCAACGTGATTTTTCCGCTAAGTATTCTTGAATGAACTGCGAGCTTGAAAATGTGAAATATAAAAAATAACTTTTTTGAAAAAATGTATCTCGGAAACTGGTCACCTTTAAGTGAACTGTTTGTTTGGGTTCCTTGAAGTTCACTTAAGTGAGAGTCAACTGTATAACTTCTTGTACTAAATGTGAAGCCATGCTGCGCAGATTATCTAGCTTGACTTTATATTATAAGGAGACATACACAATATCTTGAATGTTTTTCGCTTTGTACACTGTGCGTCTAGATTAAATAACTTTCTCAAATAGTGCTCGTACTTTAAGTACAGCGCTGCCTATAACAATAGCTGTGATGTCCTAGGCAGTGAGTTGCCAGCGAAAGTTGCTATACAAGTCTAGCACTAGCGATTGCGGAGGCTATAAATGCGCCATATCAAAAATAGCATGAGAGCGATGGTCAATACACGGGTTCAGCTCTGCACTTTTTCGTGAAGGCTTCAAACAACTTCGCCACTATACCTGCACAACCGCCGCAGTGGCCCACTGGTGAAGGCTCATGTCTGCTGACTCGTAAAACACATGTTCGAATCTATAGTAGCAGTGGTCGAATTTTGATAAAGGCGAAATGGTATCAAGGTCCTCATACTGTGTGAGGTGATTGCACGTTCAAGAATCCAAGGTGGTTGCAATTACCCGGGGCTTTGCGACTACGATGCCTCACATTTACTGTCTGATCCTCTTGAGGGCATTGAATTTCAAACTATTGTTGAAGTATACAAGGTGATCATTTCCAGTGGATTATTCCATCATAACAAGCTATTCACAGCAATTACGCGTTGCGGTAGTTTTTATGCAGTTGTGCGTTTCGAAGGGATAGACGATAGTTATAACGCGAAAATAAAACGACGACACAGAGACAAGAAGGAGACGAAGGACACGAGCGCTAACTTCGAACAGTTGGAAGTTAGCGCTCGCGTCCTTCGTCTCCTTCTTGTCTCTGTGTTGTCGTTTTATTCTCGCGTTATAACTATCGTCATGCCATATGAACTAGCCCAAGCTGCCTCACTACGAAGGGAAAGATGCAAAAATATTTGGGGCGAAAGAAGTCTGATAAAGACCCGCCAAAGGGCCGTCCGCGATTATTATTATTATTATTATTATTATTATTATTATTATTATTATTATTATTATTATTATTATTATTATTATTATTATTATTATTATTATTATTATTATTATCATTATTATTATTGTTGTTGTTGTTGTTGTTGTTGTTGTTGTTGTTGTTGTTGTTGTTGTTGTTGTTGTTGTTATGAAACTGTGGTGCCTGAAATCAGCTTCTCTGTCATCGTGGGTTGGTCGGCTCTTGCACAAATTCCGAAAGTGGCTCATACTCTCATCTTTTTATTGTTGACTAAGGGCGCGAAAACTCCACAAATCTGTAGCAGCTTCGCGCGAAAAGAAAAAAAAGAAACAAGAAATACGCATTTCGCTGTTGACCTGGTCATTTGCACGGGAGCCACGATGACCAAATCGACGCTCCCTGTGCAGAGCCTTTCACGTTTCGTGGTTACAACGGAAGCTGCTGCTGCTGACGGCAGTCGGAGTGCTCGTGAGGAAGGAGCCAGCCCATCCGGTAGATAAACGCTTGCGCCGGGACAGTGAAACATAGCACAGGTTTACCTGTATGCACTGCGCAATGAAGACCTCGACATCGAGTGGCGAGTAAACGCTACCCACAAGGGCCGGCACCTCGACTTGAGTCACGAAGGGCGGGCACTTGGAATCGATAGGCCACTTATCGCGAATGCAAGTCAGGCGCGTCCGTCTGCAGATTACAAGGTGTATACCGAGATGATTCTATCTCGGTACACCGAGAAATAGCTGGATGAGCTGGCTGTGTGACAAGACCACGTGTTGCCGTGGCGCGCGTAAGCCCCGTCTCTAACCACACTTGTAACGGAGGGACGCACTGCCCGCATCCGTACTTTACGGTAATTAAAAAAACAACTAATAATTGCTAGGGTACTTTACGTCTCGAAAGCATGATATAATTACGAATGCGGCGTAGTAGAAGGCTTTGAAAATTTTAACCGTCTGGCGTTGTGTAACGTGCCTTCGAATCCACGTACACGCACCTGTAACATTCCGCCTCCGTCGAAATGCGGCCACCATGGCCAGAATTGTATCGCGACTCTTGGGAGAGCAGTCGCGCACAAAACCGCTAGACTACCATGGCGAGTACCCTAGACAAGCGTGACAACACACTGACCTTGCAATACAATTTAGTTGTTTGGTTTGTTTTGCGGTCATTTGGCAGGACATTTCGACGTGATGTCCTAGGTTGAATCTGGATCAATTATATTGGGATAGAAAAAAGTAGGCCCACTTTGTGTTAGTCGCCACACTAAGTTACTTGCTGGTTATAAGGAAGCTGCGCGATAACGCGTTGCGTGGTACTGCAACCTCATGAATAAGCCGGCGACATGATGCTTTATGGAGCGATAAACAAATTAAACTTTTCTTTAAACAACCAAGAGCTGCGATTTATCTTACTCTCACCGAAATTCACCCTGTTGCCACAAAAACTAAAGCATACCTAGCACACTCATAGCATCTATCAATATGCCGGGAAGCTTTAATCGCTAGTTCATGCAGCAGTTCACGTGCCAGTTCATTATTCACACATTAGTGCAAAGGCTTATGATACGAATGTACGCTGGTAGATTTACGTAGGAGGCGCACTTCAGCAGCTTCTGCTTGAATCTTGAACCATGCAAGTCAATCACTGGAAAGACTCTGACAGGCTACTCGATGTGACGTTGAACGGAATCATAGATGAGTAAGACTTGTTGCTGGGCGAGTTGGGTTACCACCAATAGAGATCATCGAATAGAGAACTTCGAAATAGAGAATAGAGAACTTCGAATAGATAACTTCGAATAGAGAACCACTAGAGAACTTCGAAAAGACAGATAAGAAAAAAAAGGAGCGATCAGAAAGGTTGGGCGCTAATCTTGCAAATATGCTTTATATGCTCTATCGAAGCGCCGAAAGAAGTGGCCGACCTTTCTGCTCATAGGCGTATCAGCCAAGGAGGGGGGGGGGGGGGCAAAGGAGGCGCCAGCCCCCTCCACTGAGAAATGTGGGGGGCGCTGAGCCCCCACTTCTGACTGTGGTCACAACAGCTGCCCGCTGTGGAAACCAAGAACTAAGGCGAAGTTTTCCTTCACCACAGTAACCACAATTATATTGTTACGAGGAAGTGAAATGTTATTAGGGAATGTTTTAATAAAGTGAAATGTTTCCTAAATCTGAGCTGTGACGATTGTCGGTGAATGTTCCTTGCGGGGCTGGCCTCCTATACGATTCTCTCGCGTGTTGCACTCTAGCATTGCAAGGCGGATTACAATGCAAGGCGCGAAAGCGTCTTGTACTTGCTTTGTTATGGATAAAAAGGAGCAATAATTTTTTGGACCAGTAAGAGCAGTTGCTGCTTAAAGGAAATTGTTTTTTTTCATCAAGAATGAGTAGCGTCATCACTGCTTTATTGAAGCTGCTGTGAGCCGATGATTGTGACGAGTGTTTTTGTACGCTTTAGTTATGCCGTACTAGAAGCACCGTGAATTGGTTAGCGCTTTAGTCTCTTATAAATCTGATCAGCTTTGCTTACGGTAACTAGGAGCAATGGCAGCAGTTTGCAAAGTGGCAAAGAATATAGCACTGGACAGGAGTACAGTGGAAAGCCCAGCTTGTAAGCTTAACCCGCAGCTTGACCCACCGGATTAGGGAGAAGGTGAAAGACCGTGTTTATTTGCACGATGAAGGCCTAATTATAAGAGTCGGGCTAGTTAGTTTTGATTGAACTTGAATTGTCTTTTACAGCTCAAAATACAACTTTGACAGAGTAGAAGCACACACGTGCAGCGCTACTCAGTTCTCTGTCTCTCTCAGCAAGGATGAGCTCGCGGAGGTGTACACGCGCACATACACTCTAAAAAGTTTTCCGGAGTGACTGCGCAGTTACCACTGAAAGGGCTTTTTGCTCCTCCAAAAGACACAATGCTCGCAAAAATTGCAAACAGCACCGCGGGAGGGGCATTTTACTCTTTGAGGAGTAAATCACCCGTTTTTTTTTGGGGGGGGGGGGGAAACTTCAGGAATGTTCGCACCTGTGCTCAGATTTGGGTGCACGTTAATGAACCCCAGGTGGTCTAGATTTCCGGAGCCCTCCACTACGGCGTCTCTCATAATCATATGGTGGTTTTGGGACGTTAAACCCCAGATATCAATCAAGGAATGTTCGCACCGTGTGCAAACGACTAATCGGTGCCTACACAAGCCTGTCTGATTTCAGATGGTTCAGTAGCGTGGTGTGGTGTAGTGGTTAGCGTACACACATGCTGACAGAATAGTCATGCGTTAAGTGATTGATATGTGGGTTTTAACTTCCCAAAACCACCATATGATTATGAGAGACGCCGTAGTGGAGGGCTCCGGAAATTTCGACCACACACACACACACACACATATATATATATATATATATATATATATATATATATATATATATATAGTTCAGTACATCCCCCGTGAGCGGTCACAACGTGGTTTATTTCGACGTTTCGGCCTAGAGTCTGGCCTTCATCCTGATGAAGGCCAGACTCTAGGCCGAAATGTCGAAATAAACCACGTTGTGACCGCTCACGGGGGATCTACTGGGCTATATGCAACGCTACGGCCACTCAACCACCATGCCTGCATATATATATATATATATATATATATATATATATATATATATATATATATATATATATATATATATATATATATATATATATATATATATATATATATATATATATATATATATATATATATATATATATATATATAAATATATATATATATATATATATATATATATATATATATATATATATATATATATATATATATATATATATATATATATAAGGGAAAGAAGTGTATACCTAAGGGCTCGTTTTTTCGTGTTTTAACACAATATTAATGAGATCTAACAGACAGTAATGCCAAGTAATGTACAGGAGAAGTTATTAGAACCAATGGAATGTAAATAAGAAGAAACAAGAGTGGATGAAAAAATAACCAGCCATGAGCAGGAATCGAACCTACGACCTTCGAATAACGCGTTCGATGCTCTAACCACTGAGATACCACAGCGGCCTCCCCTCCATCCACTTTTTTGGGTTTATATGTGAATTTAGAAGTAGGAGTGACAGTCAGCGCAATCTATAAGCCAAGCGACGAGTGTGAAAACACTCTTTTATGCGCATATTTGGCGTCACGTAGCACACGAACTTATTATGAGCGGGCAGCTGATTAATAGTCCCTCGTATACAAGCTAATGACACCAAGTCTGCCAGTACGAGACCCTCGTTTAATGAAAATAAGGGAAAGAAGTGTATACCTAAGGGCTCGTTTTTTCGTGTTTTAACACAATATTATTGAGATCTAACAGACAGTAATGCCAAGTAATGTACAGAGGAAGTTATTAGAACCAATGGAATGTAAATAAGAATAAAAAAATGGATAAACAATAACCAGCCATGAGCAGGAATCGAACCTACGACCTTCAAATAACGCGTTCAATGCTCTAACCACTGAGCTACCACAGCGGCCTTACCTCCATCCACTTTTTTGGGTTTATGCGTGAATTTAGAAGTAGGAGTGACAGTCAGCGCCATCTATAAGCCAAACGACGAGTGTGAAAACACTTTTTTATGCGCATGTTTGGCGTCACGTAGCACGTGAACTTATTATGAGCGGTAAGCTGATTAATAGTCCCTCGTATACAACCTAATGACACCAAGTCTGCCAGTACGAGACCCTCGCTTAGTACGAGACCCACAACTCGCGAAAGAGTTGGAGCGCCTCTGTAAATTCTGCTCCCTCCTTCTTCTTTATGTACCCCATTGAAATAATAGATGTTTGATAAACCACTTGTCAGAACACAAGAACGTGCGACATGCCTACAAGTGCGATAAGATGAGCGAGTGGCCGTTAGCGCGCCTCCTTTCGTATTTTGTTAAAGCAAAAGTCTTAGATGCCGCACCCAACCCGAAAATTGGCTGTTGGCCGACGTTGGCATGAACACGAATGATGGAAGACTATCATCACCATGTGGTGACGTCTCCATACAGCTTCATCGGAACGTCCCATTGTGCAATAATATGTGACGTCCCCATGACGTCACTGTGACTTCGCATAACGGGACCGCAGATGATGACGTCATCGCATGACATTGTTGCTTTATAAAGGTGGGCTGATCACGAAGGCAATGCAAAAAACCAGGGTAAGTGCGGAAAGCTGCCTAAGGGGGCGGCGGAGGCTTATCTTAGTTAGAGCCACATTATTCTTGGCGGGTGCGAAAGAAACAGTGCGAGATTTCGCGATAAAATTGTGTTGGGTGTCCAGAAAAAGTTTTACTGTCGCTATTATTTCTTCTATGAAGTCTAAATTGATAACGTGTGACTTAAAAAATAGTAAAAAGAAGAATGTGACCGTCTTTTTTGCCAATGACAGCACTTGCTTACTTACCTTTGTGGCCAATTTTTCAGAAACGGACAAGAAGGTGCTGAGGTTTCAGAGTGCTCCTCTCGTATAAAGAGCTAACCAAAGATTTCTACCGTGGACGCAGGATCTTCCCTTTCACACAGTAAACTAAGCAGAGCTCAGGCTATTATTCTAGAGTCATTACAAACAAAAACTTACACGAACCCGCTTTTGATCAACAGGATTTATCCGGAGTTCTCTATTTCTGCAACATGAGATAAATGTCACGACAACGCTCATACGCTTTGGCACCGCTCCATCTTGCACAGTGAAAATGAATATCCTGGAAAACGGTGGGACGTAGCTCTATGCTGTCCTACATTAGAGGTACAGTTATGGGCAGTCCAACTGGCCCGTGAAGCTGCTGAGAGGCTAGGTCTTTCGGTGTCAATGTGGGAGTGGCCAGTGTCGAGTTAGGACACTAGCCCGACCTATTGGACGTTACTAAAGTTCTTTCATTCATCCGTCATTGTCTTATAACGTGAGCATTCGGTGCTAATCTTGTATTTCTTGCATCGTCACGGACTCTCAATGCTTTCATATATATATGGCAATAATTACGATCATTTTTGTATTTTTTAGTGTGATCTATTATGTTTGTTATTTTCTATATTTATGCTAATTGTATTTGCGGAAACTGTGACTATGATTGTTTACTCTATACGTTGTCACTGTAATGAACATGCATCCTATGTCCCCAATTTATAAGGGGTTTCGGTCTTAGTCGGGCCCATTGCAGGCTTTTTGACCACGACCTTCAGCCGCCCAAGTGTTAGAAACACATAAAGTTTCTAAGTGTTGTGATGCGGAAGGCGAGTGCTGAACACTGGTTACGGTCCTACCTGCTTCATAGCTATGTGTGGCATGCTGGTTTGATTGTAGCCATCTTATTGAAGTTTGCAATACGCGCAAAAGAAACGAGTAGCATTCGACGACACCTTCATTAAGTACTAACCGACCAGCGCAGGTAAAAGTTGCTCTAAGAAGTATAACAGAACAAGTTGAGATAAAAAGCATGTTTACGCTCACCATTCTTTTGTCCGTCGCGCCTATACGCCGCTTCTAGAGCGCTATTGACGAGGACTAAAACCAGATAATAATTACAAGCAGACAATTAAGAATCGCGAGGTCTGCCACTAGAAACACTTTGATGTGATTCTTATGTGATTCTTAAAGGGAAAATAAGAGAGAAGTAAGACCCATAACTGTTTGCATCAGAGTGCGACACCTCAACAGTAGCCCATGAGGGATGGCAGTAAAGGAAGGATTAAAAGGATAGGATTAAACGGTAAAGAGAGAGAGAGAGAGAGAGAGAGAGAGGGGAAGGAGAGAGCGAGGCGCAGGGACAGCGAACGACAGAAAACGACGGAAGAGGAGATAGGAGAGATGGACACGGTCGCAGGAGTCCGAGGACGGGACACCACTATGCCAGAGCTGTTGTCGGCGTCAGGAGATGGCGTAGGGCGAGCCCAGTCGGCCAGAACTGCGCTGTCGTCGGAGATCGCGGGGGAACAACCGGTCGGCATGAAATCCAGAGAGCGAGTCCTAGAAACACTCTTTAATGAACTGTGTACTATGACACGGCTTCCATTGTGGCATATCAGCAACGTGCTGGTAATTTGTGGGACATTCTTGTGGGACGAAAAATTTACAATTAACTCTCTGGCAACTAAAAATACCCCCCTCTCTGTTATTTACAGGTGATGCCGTATACAACGTCCCCGGCTGTTGGCTGTTTTAGGGCATCATTAGCTGTGTAGTTACTGTGGTTGCTAAGGAATGTCACCATGTGCGCGCACTGAGAGGAGATGCATGTTCGTAGAAAAAAAAATTAACAGTGGCTGATCTAAACCATAATGCGGGAGTGGAGGGGGGGGGGATCACATGACTACTCTCAGAGGTATCACCCAGCACTACAGACTGAACAGATGCAAATATCTACCACCACACAAAAAACTAACCAAGAAACAGGTGGTTGCCTGGAGACAATTACAGACTCACACAGTGCACCAGTATAGCATGCACCAGTCCTCTATGAAACGGGTAGACGTGGCAGTCTCGAACTGCGAGGCGCGATGGGAGGCGGCTCTGCTCAGCCGCGACCTCGCCGATTAACTGTGGGCAGTCCGGCACGCCCACAAACACTCGTAATCCCGCTCGTACAAGACGGAGTCTAAACTTTATTGCGGCATGCGATTCCTGAAGCGTCATACGCCAATCGTGAGACTATTACATTATAACCAAGAAACCATCGCAAAAGACCCGAAGTACACCTGGAAACGATTCGATTTGTACGTTGCTCTCCAACAATGAGAATAATTACCGAGTAGCTCACCTTTCCGTTTTGCTATCAGAATCTTTGTCACTTCTTAGTCTTGCTGAAGGAGTAAGTATGTGCGACTTTTTCGGAGGCTTGCCAGATAGTAAAATGGTGCTTACAAAATGTCTAGGCTTTTATAGAATCAACTGCTGGAGGTTTAGCGACTGCTGAAAATGCGCTTTACGTTGTGCTGCCAATAATGGGTCCCGAAAAATTACGCGTCTGTCTACTTAAAGCAAATTGCGTGAAAGTGTCGCAAAACTGCTAAACACGAAATCTTTCTTATTTGTCAAATAATTTGAGTTTAGATTTGTTTGTAGGTGCTTTCGGCGTGTTATTTGTCACGCAATATCTTTCACCTATCGCCACCTCACCAGGACTATAGCTTGAGAGGTGTGTCACAGCAGGTATATAGGTGTAAACACGGGGGGCGGAGGGGGCCGGTTTTCTTCCCGAAGTCACTAAGAGAGGGGGGCGCTGCAATAGACCTTCGCCCCCCCCCCGTAAAGGGACACTCCATACGCATACGAACACTTAATTCTCGCATGCTTCGAGAAATTGGCGCTTTCTATTATGCTCACCGGCTGGCGGCAGCTCGGTGCCCTGCACGGACGTCTTTGCTTCATTGGAATTGCAGCCCTTCATCTCCAACAGAGTCTCCAGAGTTTTCCGTGAATACTTTGGGCGTTTCTGGTTCTTCTGGCACGGCTCTCCTGGCGTTACGAGGCAGCCGGTGACAGCAGCTCGAAGGTCGCTGCACACATGGGTAGCAGACGATAAAGCGTCATATAAAAGAAAACGACTGCGTACGCAGCGTGCTCAATTCTTACGACAGCAAAAGTGTACAGTATACTGCACGGTAGTGTAATCAATGTGGATGACAGCTTATCAACGGCAACTTCGCATACGTGCAATTTTTCAAACTTTCGTAGGACAGCAAACCGGACAAGCGTCATGTCGACCTTCTTGCATACGTTGGCAAACTCGTAAGTCGACTCACTCGCGGTGCTATTCTGGACATTGTAGAATTCTGCCATGTTGTCAAATTTCGCCATTGATCGATGCTAATTGGCCAAGTGAGCTGCTACGACCTCTCTGATTGGCTTAAAATGTCGCCATTACGAAATTTTACAATATGACGGAATTCGACAGTGTCCAGAATAACACCCTCGGACTCCCACCGATTCAGATCGAGCCGTGAGTCTGAGATTGTGAGTTAGTCCGGGTGAGTAATATTTTCGTGAGTTGGATGGAGTCCGAGTGAGTCCGGTTGAATAAAATTTTCATGAGTGTGCGTCCGGCTCAGGAATATCCAAAGCTCGAAATGTATCTCTTCAGTAAGTTTCAGTGAACTCAACACACTTTGTCGACCTATGCCTTCTTGTTCACCTATTAACTGTGCCGCATACTGTTGCGACCGGGGTCTGCAGGCACCGGAGGTCCGGGATGAAGTTGTCGAGGCAGGAGGAAGAGAGACTTGAAGCAGGTTTTATTTGCATTATATACAAAGTTAGCTCTCGTACATGATGAGCTCTTTCTTACATGGCGAGCTCTCGAATCTCGCGTTTCTCTACATGGCGCTTCCTCGAATGAGCCGGGTGGCTCATTATAAAGGGTATGCGCTCCCCAGATCCCTAAATCAGGGAACACGTGCAGATGGTACTGTCCAATCACATATCACACACAACTGGCGAGGGGGACGAGCATGCACGGCCCACGTGAACGTCCAATATTGAGCCGTGATCACTGCAATCCAAGGTGGCGCCAGCGGGGGTCTTCCTCATCGTGTGTATGCCGCTGGTCGAGGGGTCCCGAGCTCATGACAGCGTACTTCAAAAGGTCCACCGAACTGCTCGCTTAATTAGCGGGGTGATTTGCGGCAGCCGCCGCGGTCTATTCCAAGGAAGATACTGTACTTGTTGTCCTCTCTAGAACGGCTTATGGCGTCGTGGCGACACGACGTCTCACCCTCCGGCTAGGAGGGACAATGCCTGGCGGTCATAGGCAGCCGGTCTGTCAGCTACTTGTTTGAAGATACAAAAAGCGCCGCTCCCTCGTCAGCTACAGCACCAGTCACAACAATACCCACTGTGGGAGACCTTGCTTGCTTGCTTGTTTGTGCCTATGTTTGGCTCGTGTCCACTACGTGGTATTAGCCATTAAACTGGTGGTTAACACAATAGAGATAAAAGAATCGAATTCGATGAAGGAAAATGAACTAAAGAGACATCCAGGGTATATGACGTTCCACGATCATAAGGTAACGTTTGAATAAAGTGGCTACAAAACTGTTAATTGAAATGAATAAATGAGTTCCAAATAACTAGTTTTTCATCAGGAATAACCTCGCCGATCAACTGTGGGCAGTCCGGCTCGCCCAGGAAGCCTCTCGTGTCCAAGGACTCGGGGCCGTCACCTTGGCTGCGGTGCTTGTAGCCCCACCCTGCTTTCGCTCACTGTAAGGATTTTGATAACTGCTGTGCAGACGTTCCTGTTGCTGTAGCCCAGAGAAGAAGCCCCAAGGAAAAGAAGGTTTTAGAATTAAAAGTAATGCTTCTTTTCTGAATAAAATTTCTAAAAGTTTTTTTTCCTATGGTGTGTGAAATGTCGGCAAGGCAGTGAAAATGAGCAATCCTTTCAGGTTTGCGACAGTAAAAGCGAAGAAGAGTTGACACCTGACCAGATCAGTATTAATAAAAATTAAGAGGTGGAATCTGACAACAAAGCTTTATGGAGCATACTTCAAATTTGTGAGTGGGGCAACATTTATTATCCCAAGAAAAAGAAAAATGATGGTATTCTCAAAGCGGTAGCTTAACTATCATGTAATCTTGAAGTAAACAATATCTACGAACTTGGGATTCAGTAACAAAAGCGGTATCTAGTGCAATGGACATTACAGGTCCATCTAGGGAACATCGCGCGAGAGCGTCAGCCATTTAGCTTAAAAATATACCTTTCTCCTCTGCTTTTCCTCCTCATCAAACACTGTAAAACCTGCATTCAACAGTGTACAAATTCAAACATAAGTTATCTGCATGCATGAAAAAAAATGTTGGCTTATTGAGCACTTCAAGCACCGTGTTTAGGCTATGTGTTTCCGGCAGTCAGTGACATATAGGGTCGCGATCTTGCACATTCTTGCTGCATTTCCCCAATATAACGTTTGGAGAATGACAGGTGCAGCACTTCTTTTTTTTCTTTTAGGAATGCAGGAGACAAGGTATCGCATGTGCAGTAAGACAGCTAAAACAAGACAGTAGATTGCTACGAGGTTGAGGTTCGGTGATTTGAAAATAAAAGAATATGCCTGAAAATGTTGTGTTATATAGACATTGCTGGTGAGAGAAAATAAGCTAGTGTTGATTAGCGGCTTCAAAGCGAAGTGCCAAAGTGCCCGGTTGATAACGGCGAGGGAAACAGTGTCGTCACTCAGGGTGTTGTCAAAGTGAATGGTGGATGCGCTGTTTGGTGCGTCGGTTTCGGTTTCTCCAGGCTCCATCTAAATTGCCCAGATTGCAACGCTCCGCGGGGATTACCAGTGGCCGCTTTTCCAAAATTTCAAAGTGGCTATGGACTATTCCTAACAAGGGCTTGAATTCACCAAGTTGACTCGACCGGCTATCACCATTGGTTAAAAAGTAAATTGTGCTAATTTCTACAATTGCTGCGGGCCAGGTGAAGAGAAACGCGCGAAGTAAAGAGTGCCGTTGCCTTCGTTGCTTGTTTGCGGCGTTATTTAGGTTAATCTCTCCCTTCGTTAAATTATGCAAAATTGTTAAATTATGGAATCGTAGTAGTTTAGGCCAATGAAAAAGAGCTTAGCATCCCTGTAAACCAGTCAGGGTGGATGATATGGCGAATTTAACACCACAGTCAGAAGCTATAACGTTCAGAATAGGACTATTGTTGAAGCTACATAGTCAGTGTAGATTTGGGTTCATTTTAGGGGCAGGTACAGGTAAAATGCAATTTTAATTGTTTTTTTTTTCACGAATGCATGTTTTGCCATTAGCACTCCGGTATGTTTTGGTGGTCAGTGACGAATGTCGCGAATATATAGTTTTGTCATATGACGCACCTGCAAGTATACAAAAAAAAAAAACGTGCACAGCTTTGTCGGCTTGATAGTTTCCGTTCTCTGGCCTTTGCTGGTGAGTATAGCGCGAACTTGTCTTGATACGCCAACGTGCACGCAATGTCCACTTTTTAAATGTTTGTTTATTGGAACTGAAACCTATTTGGTAGTTTCTATAGTTACTGCCACAATTAATGTCTGTACGCATCTGAAGATGGCTTCTGCCACAGGAAAGACAACGCCGCAAGTAGCACGCAGATACCTTCCTTGCGTGATTTTTAAAGACTACTGAACACACTTCTTGAAACACCCTGTATATGTAGGATTGGCTCCGCCGTAGATGGTCTAGTGGCTAAGGTACTTGGCTGCTGATTCGCAGGTCGTGGGATGGAATCCCGGCTGCAGCGGCTGCATTTCCATTGAAGGCGAAAATGTTGTATGCCTGTGTGGTCATATTTGGGTGCACGTTAAACAACTGCAGGAAGCCGAAATTTGTGGAGCCCTTCACTACGGCGTCTCTCATAATCATACGGCGGTTTTGGGACGTTAAATACTACATATCAATCAAATCGTGGAATTTAGCGTCCCAAAACCACCACATGATTATGAGAGATGCCGTAGTGGAGGGCTCCGCAAACTTCGGCCTCCTGCATTTCTTTAACGTGCACCCAAATGTGACTACACAGACATACAGCATTTTCGCCTCCATCGAAAATGCAGCCGCCACAGCCGGCATTTGATCCTGTGACCTGCGTGTTCTACGCTATAGGAACAGTTAAATGTTTTTAGCCCATGAGTGTCGCAGTTGACCCATAGTTTAGCTGGCAGAAATGCGACATAATCTGTCTTATTCAGGATATATAATCTGAACCGTAGGCACGACAGATTAAAGAAGTAATGTTTAGGACGAGTTTTATCAAGACAAAAAATCTTTCTATAAGGTGGACTATTAAGGGCACTTACAAGCGTCGTCGTCTTTATAATTTGAGTCGTTTACGAACATATTTTTTCAGCCATCAGCAATACGCATTGAAAAGTCAACTCCCACCAAAATATATCTGAAACTTGAAATCCTGCTTTAAGGTAAATATTTGAAAAATGACCTTTCTCGCCAAGCAGAACATAAAGCGTTATTTATTTATTTATTTATTTATTTATTTATTTATTTATTTATTTATTTATTTATTTATTTATTTATTTATTTATTTATTTATTTATGCTGTTAGCCGAAAGGTTGATAGAGGGTGAAGTATTGAAATACACTTCACACAATGTTCAAAGATACGTACAAGCAGCACATAGTGAAATTTGGTCAATGCATGTACGAACATGCCTGGGCCACCCCGAATTGAAATTTGAACTTGAGCATACGCAAGCCATTTCTCACTGCGATAAAGGAAGTAACGTGCAGAAGGATGATCGCGTGTGGTGTTGGCATCGAGCCAGCAATCACGAGCGCTTACAGAACTTTGCGCAATTTACTGGCAGCGATAACTGTTAAAGTCTATTCCGTCCGAGCTCTTCAGCGCTGATCTTGAAGCCATCCGTGCGGCTGCTTCTGCTTCTGTGATGCCAGTTGAGCTCACCGATCTAGCATGTGCGGCCGTGCACGACAGTCATGCCCTCGATTGCGCTGTTTTGTGCCTATGTCATGATTCTTAGAGTCATTGGACGCATATGGGAAGAACTTGTACTCCACTGCATATACGACGTATGTGCCCCAATGCCATTATATTTCTGTGAAGCTGCTGTACACGCTGACTGAAGGTTAAAACGTTAGGCTCCCTACGGAGAGTCGCGCCTTGTCTTGCGTGCAGAGGACGCTCGCAACTTTCTATCTTACATATTCTGCCAAGAAAGACACGGCACTTTGATGTGAGATTATTTTTCCTTGGATTTATAGATTCTGTAAGAACCACAGGCTACAGCCATATCTTAATTTAAGAAAAGTGGATTTCTGTTGCGTTGTACTCTGAATTGGAGAACCAAATGCGCGACACGTGTCCGCAGTGCGTGACTGCGTCATTCATTCGAAATAAGCGTACAAAGTGTTAAAACATAAATGTAAGCTATATTTCTCGTTCATGTTTGAACACACATGTTCAAAACCACTTTTACAGAGAAAGGTGTTATAAGATCAAAGCTTGGGTCACGCGCGGCGCCGCGTATGCGTTGTCCACCCCCCACCCCCCGTAATCACATCGCACGAAATTAGAAAAAAGAAAACTGAGTACTAATGACACAGCGGGGCTTGAATTCGAGTCCGCTGGGTACCAGCCCAGTATTCTACTACTGAGCTACGCCGGTGCTTGGGACTTGTTGGCAAACTTGCCTTAGGCAGGCTTGATGTCGGAAAACCAATCGCGTTGATACGACTTATTCAGCGTTTCAAAACAGCGAAAGAACAAACAGTCATCACACAATGCGAATAGCGTAACGAGTGGGCCGTCTAGTGCTCCAATCCATTAAAAAAGATTGTTCTTGGTCCTCTATTAACTGTGGCGCATACCCACTTTAGGCTTAATTCTTCATTGTCGTCAGCCACTGCATCAACAATTGGCAAAAAACTTCTTGCGAGTGTTTAGTGGACAAAAGGTTTCTCACAAAAATAAAAAAAATAGCATAGCGAATGCCGGCCTACTACCCCAAAATGTTTAATAACAATGCTGTAGTGGGTATCAAGCAAGTGTGCTTGCAGCAGTTACCCAGCGAGTATTTAGAAAAGGCTCTCAAAGGCCGCTCTTCTAGCTTTCGCTGTGACTGCATGTGTTGCGCCTTCCGTGCAGGCCTGGCGTTTTTTTAGTACTTGACCTAGATTCAGTAAACTGACCGCATATGATCATTATTGGCGGCTTAGTGTAGCTGCAGTTTGTATAAAGTAGTTATCTTAAGCAGCATGCGCCACGTAAAAAGTTTTGAGATGTTACACACATGTTCCTCGTGGTTTCTGGTGTCACTGCAACAAGTTTGTGGATAAGAGAATCTTCATAACGACAATGTTGTAACTATTTCATCGTTTCCGGCACCATTATTAGTATGATGAAGGCCTGAGTGTGATTCTGTGTCAAGGCATGATAACTAAATGGTCGTTTTAAGGGAGGGGCGTTTTTTTTTTCATTATTGTGATGATACTTCGCCTCGGCAGTCAAGGCAAATAATGATACTTGCCTCTCTTATTTTTCACAGGCTGTAATTACCCTAGATGTTTAGAGCAAGCGCTACATGAACTAAATTATGACCTCTTTATTAATGGGGTTATTTGCTGTTTCTCATATCAATAAACATGGATGCAAGGACATTTTAGTTTTTCTCCTTTCTTTGTGGTCTTTGAAGCAAACAAACGGTGACACAACTTATTAGCGCAGCTGCAAAATTCCGTCAATATCTGTGTAAGCGGGCACCGTCAAAAAATTGCACCGTGGGACGTCGCGGTGAACGATTGTGGCCAATCATCAGCGTGCCTAGTAATTTGTCCTAGGTGCTATGTGACGTTCATTGGGACGTATTCACGTGACGTCATCCGCAAGGGGCGCTAGTGAAGGTGGTTTTTGTACCTTTGCTTGCAGAATTATGCACCTGATTTGGAACCCTGCAACACTTATTCAATTGAAGGTTAGAATATGTGATTGACTACCATTATTTATGTAGATTGGTTATATAGGCACTGCTTACTTAAATAAGTACCCGATTTCTAACTTTCCCATTGTTCTTTTGCGTAATCTTTGTACATAACATGACTTACACTGTCACTGTTTATACAAATTGCAATACTGTTCTGTAAAATTGGAATTGATTATTGGAAAGACCGTTTAATAATTTTTCCTTCATTGTCGCTTTTTCGCATTTAGTGTGTCCATGCGAACAGCTGTGCACGAACATTTGAGATAGAACTCTTGCGTGGATAGATGCTTCGACCAAAAAAATAGCAGTAAATTTTGAAAGACGGTGCAGATAATTTATCCAGCTACTCACTCGCAACTGCTCTTGGCATCCATTGTGGAGTTCTCAAACTTGTCCATCTCTTTCCGCAGGCATGTCACAATGAGTGAGAGCGGACTGCATGCGCCCAATCGGACAGATGCTGCGGAGAAGATACGAGAGAGTGTTCGAAAATGAAACCGCGAAAAACAGTTCGCAAATGTGTCATTGAAAGGCCAATTAAAAAAAAAACCACAGGGGGTCAAAATATCTGGAGCCCTGTACTACAGCGTCTCTCATAATCATATTGTGGTTTTGGGACGTTAAGCCCTTACAATTATTACTACAATGTTGACACTTCGTCATGTAGATAACGTTCGAACTCGTGCAGACCAACCTAGATTTCCTATTATGGATGTAATCACTTCCGGTGTAACCATAACGTCATCTCGAAGGTGTTAGAATGTCTGACATATCGAACGAAAACAAAGTGTTCTGTAAACAGTATGAGGGGCTACATCTATATGCACTGGCGTATTGTTCGAGTTCCTATCGGTGTGGTACATCACCCTTCGCACTGAAATTGCATCGCGTAATTTTGCCCGACGGCATGAGTACATATCACACAAAATTGTGCAGCTGCGTTTCCTCCAGTAAGTCTGGAGAGACCTGCGGTTTGAACCGTAACTCCATTGCTGCAAATTAAGTGGTGTGATGTGCTCGAGAGGCGCTCGTCTAAAGCGCTCGTTGCTTGCCCATATTGGATAGTTGAGGATAACACCCTGTGTTGAGGAATTTTCGATCCCTTCAATTTTCCATCTTCCTTCAAGCCGCTTTTGAATTTCCAACGTTGGTGTGACAGGAAGCGCACACGATTCTTGGCGTGGTTGCTACGCGGCGTCCTTCTAGGTATGTAAAACCAATTTGTATACGAAGATGTCAATCGTGAAGTGGGCCTTCTGACTTTTGCATACAAAGCTTGTCTTTTGCAGCATACAGCAACCAAGCAACGCCAAACTATGTGGTGAGTGCTATTGCACAACTTTCCGACTGCAAATGGGGCTAAGAGACTCTGTAGCTATGACACAATAAGTAATTTAAAGTGGTTATGTTGATAGTGTCTCTCTTTGTACGGCACAAAAGAAGTTTTTCTGCCTGAAAATTACCAAAGTGACTCACATTTGAGCAGTTTCATGCTGGAGTCTTTGCAGGCGTCTTCGTGTACCGCTCTGTAGAGTCGCTCCATGCCTTCCAGTTCGGGGTGATGATCTAGACACGGACTCATAACCTCCTGGCAAGGTGACTCAGCATCATGCTGCCTGCGACGAAAGAAACAACAAAGACACCAATTTTCGCGTCTCTTTCAACAGAAATTTTACGTGCGTATGCCTAACTGGGGTGTCCTTCACTTATTTTTCGGAGCTGTAACAACCTTTATTCATATTACAGTGTAAGCGCATGCACATGCGAGCAGAAGGAGACGGAAAGCTGGGAGGCTCCGTATTTGTTTTTACTTGTAGACATCATCATTTTAAGCTAAAACTGAAAAACGGATGAACTTTAATTATACAGCAATGACTCGGTCACCGAGGAGTGTGTACTCGTAGTTACACGAATGCCAAGAGCGAAAATGATCTAGCTACCAGCAAAGAGGAAACAGCTTGCTACCGCTGGGAGGCGTGCACAAGTCTGCTATGGTCAACTTTCTTTTTAGGGACGAAGCTCCTTAAAGCGACACCCGTTAGTCCCTCGTCGAAGTGCGTAACCAGTCTTACGCTTTGACCAGCAAGGTGGTGCCCGTGGGAGATTTCTCCTGTGCGTTGTTGAACAATAAAAAATTTGCAGCGTGCGCGTTAACTAAAAACTTAATTCTCCTGTCTCTAATTCCCAATCAGCAGCCATTGGCATGTACATTGAGCACTATCTGACAAGAAAGGGTTACTACTTTATACTCGCTGGGCGTAACCTCCTTGGTTTTAGAAAGGTTTGGCGAGCGTTGGGTCGCAGTGCCATGAATACTGTGAACTAGTAAATACCATCAACTCGAGGTGGTTAAAGGTGGAAAGTAGACAAGAAGCGCAAGCCTTAAGAAAGTGTGCATGTGCCACCTCTCGTTTAGCCCTTGGAATGTCCGCTGGATGGTGGTGCTTCTATGTGCTTCTATATGCGGAATATATGATGAAAAGATGTGAGATAGTGGTACTTGGAGTGTGGACTGGATCAACGAACGGACACACAGACAGATGCATGGACGGACGCATGGATGGCTGCACGGACGGATGGACGCATTGACGGAAGCATGGGTGGATGCATGTACAAACGCAGGGACGGACGCATGGATGTACATGCTGATGGTCACACAGACGGACACATGGACGGACGGAAGCATGAACGAATGGACGGATGGGTGGCACATGCCCGAAAGAACAGTCCTTAGAATGTCCGCTGGATGGTGGTACTTGTATATGATGAATACATAATGAAAAGGTGAGATATGGTGGTACTTGGAGTGTTCACTAGAAAGATGGACGGACGGACAGACATACAGATGAATGGATGGACAGATGGACGCATGGACGTACAGACAGACAGCACTGACGGCCACACGGATGGACGGACACATGGACGAATGCAAGCAAGAACGAATGGACGGACGGAAACGCGCATGGACTAGCAAACGCTTCGCCCCACCAATCATCATTCACTCCATGGATATGCTGTGATTTTTTTGTGTTTCTTTTTGGAAATAAATCTTCAAATTCCAAGACAGCACTCATCCTGTGTACTCCGTGTTCTTTATCTTCGCCATTAGCGCTGCACATATATTTCAGTGAGTCCAACTTGCCATTCTACCATCAAGATTTTTCACAGAACCCTTTTCTTTACGTTTGTGCTGTTGATCTTATTTTAGATTTGCTGGAAAGAGCTTGAATTCTGCTTTTTATTGTCACTTTGTGTTTTGTTGGATATAAAATGGTTATTACGCAGGCTTTAGGAATGGTGCAACACTTTTGTTCTTTTTTTTGTTGAAAATTCATGTTTACTGTGGTATGCAGAGAGCGGCGATAAAAAAATATCGCAACTCGGTTGCAGCTAAAAGTAATAAAATTAAGGCCTCAGTGTGTGGACACCATACCACCTATCGCTACAATCAAGGCTACAGTATGAGTACTTAAATTTTAGGTATCGTTCTTGCTAATAGAGCTGAAGTAACATGATTGCAGGAGTTAACGCTGGAGTGTATTTGGGCATACTTGAAAAGCAAAGACTTACCAATGAAATTAAAAGAAATAAGAAAAGTCTGAATAATGGAGAACATCATTCGTATACTGTAGTAAAACTTTGGTCAAACGAATTTACACACGATACTTGGGTTGTGCAAGCTTCCTATTACGCACATTGAAGGCGACCAGCATTCTAATCTATGCATACTATTGCAGACTCAGAGACTTCGAGAGATATTTCGCATGGTACTGAACAATTCCTATATGGCAATTGCTGCACGGACTTTGATGACACCATTAATGTGTATCAGATATGCCTCCGCGCAATGGCCAGCAACTACACTCTCTACGGAAGATGCGACATTAACGGTTGTGAATGGTAGGCTTTAGCCTGCCTTTTTACAATACAAAAAACGGCAGCATATCCACAGGGTGTATGATAGAGACTGGGGCGAAGAATCCGTCCGTCCATTTTTGTTCTTGCTTCCGTCCGTCCATGCGTCCGTCTGCATTACCATCCATGCGTCCATCCACCCATACGTGCGTGCATCTGTTCGTGCATCCGCACGTTCATCCGTGCGTCCGTCCCTGCGTTCGTCCGTCCATGCGTCCATCCATCCGTGCAGCTATCCGTGTGTCCGTCCATGCATCTGACTGTGTGTCCGTTCATCCATCTTGTCAACACTCCAAGTACCACCATCTCGCATCTTTTCATCATATATTCGGATGGATGGATGGATGGATATGGCTGTACCCTTTAGATCGGGCGGTGGCTAGCGCCACCAAGCCGTAATACTTAATGAAACAAAAACCAGATTAATTTTTTCCCTAAATAGTGAGGTTGAGGATTCGTACTTTGCAGCGAAGGGTTCAATTTTCACTTGTGCCTTGACTTTACCCACCAATCAGATAACCTCCTTCTAGTTAATTCGACCCGCCTAAAGTCTATTTTGCCCTCACTGTCCCTAAACCACAGTGCTTTGAAAAACTCTGCGCCATCAACCTAAACTACAGGGTGAAGCCCTTTACAGAACATTATCAAGTGTTCGGCAGTTTCTTCTTCCTCTCCACATGCACTGCATACCGTGTCTACCCCTTCGTATTTGTCCCGATATGTCTTTGTTCGCAATACTCCCGTCCTGGCCTCAAACAGTAGAGAACTACCCCGAGTATTATCATAGATCCTTTCCTTGGCTATTTCCTGCTTAAAAGTTCGATAGATCTCCAGTGCGGACTTCTTAATCATGCCTATTCTCCAATTATCGGTCTCAGCTTCCTTCACCTACTTCTTAACCGATGATTATTTTTGGTTTGGCCCCCTGCTGTTTCGCAAGTATTTACCAGTCAATTTTCTGGTTCGCTTCCGTCATTTTGTATTGATATTCTTCAGGTACAAGTAGCTGAATACCTTCCTAGCCTAACACTCTTCCCCCATTTCTCTCAATCGCTTCTCAAATTTGATCTTGCTGCTAGCTTCCCGGCCCTCAAATGATGTCCATCCCATATCACCTTGTACTCCCTGATTTGGTGTATTCCAGTGAGCTCCTAAGGCAAGCCCATCTATTCCACGTTGCTTAATTTCTAATCTTGCTTGAATTTCTGATCTCATGAACAAGACTGCATTGCCGAACGTCAGACCAGGAACCATGACCCCTTTCCACATTCCTCCACAAAATCATACCTATTGCAATTCCACAGTGCCCTGTTTTTCATTACCGCTGCATTCCTGTTACATTTAGTCGTCACGTATATTTCGTGTTCCCTAAAGTACGTGGCTCCATTGCTTATCCACACGCCCAGATATTTATCTGTTATCTCTAGCGTGACCTCCTGTATTCTGAGCTCACTACCTTCATTGTCATTAAAAATTATGACTGCTTATTTTTCTTTACTGAATCTGAAAGCTAACCTACCTCCCTCATTACCACAGATGTCCACCAATCTCTGCAAATCTTCCTTGTTGTCGGCCATTAGCACTATATAATCTGCGTACATCAATGCTGGTAGTGTCTGTTCAATGAGTTTTTCTTGTTTGACGAAAGAGAGGTTGAAGCCCAGTCCACTTCCCTCTAATTTTGCCTCTAATCCTTGTAGGTACATCATGAATAACAAGGGTGACAGAGGACACCCCTGCCTAAGCTCCCGTTTCACCTCTGTGGGCTTAGACACCTGTTTTTCACACTTTATAACTACCTTGTTATTTTTTATAGATCTCCTTTAAAAAATAGTGACTACATCTTCCACGCCTAGTGTGTCCAGTATTCCCCACAATTTCTTTTGAACCACGCTATCGTACGCTCCCTTGATATCCAAAAATGCTAGCCACAGGGGCCTGTGTTCCTTTTCTGCTATTTCAATGCACTGCGTCAGTGAGAACAGATTGTCTTCCAACCTCCTGTGTTTCCGAAACCCATTCTGCAGTTCCCCCAGCACCCCCTCATCCTCTATTCATGCCTGCAGTCTTCCCTTTATAATCTGCATCGCCAGCCTGTAGACCACTGATGTCACTGTTATAGGACGGTAGTTTTTTATGTCACCTTTGTCACCCTTTCCTTTATAGATCATGCTCATCCTGCTAAGTTTCCATCTATCGGGAACCTCTCCATCGATTATTATTTTGCTCACTGCCTCTCTCAAAGCCTGCTTAGACTTTGGACCTAATGCGTGTATCAGCATAGTTGGAATGTCATCTGGGGCTGTTGATGTACTACTAGGAACCCTTTTTTGAGCCCTTTCCCACTCTTGTTGTGAAAATGGAGCCATTGCGCCACTTGATTCATCCTTGTCTATTGTGATGCATAAAGCACTTCTGTGTTGAAATTTTTCTGTCGCCCTTGTTCTTATATATTCAATAGCTTCGCACGTTTAGCCTAGCACCTTGAGCTTATAAACCTTTGCTCTAGGCTCGTCTCATTTCTTAGGGAGTTTAGATGGTTCCAAAATTTCGCAGCTGCCTTTCTATCTTTTTTATGTACTTCTGCCAGCCACTTGGCTCTCTTTCTTCTAATCATTTTATTGATCAGAAGGGATGCATCCCTTCTACAGCTTAGAAAGATTTCACATTTTCTTTCAACATCAGCTGTCGGTTCACTGCGCTGCTTAGCATGTCTGTGTTCTCTAGAGGCTTCCTGGCGTTTTGCTATGGCTCTCTTAACTTCCTCATCCCACCAACTTTTGGGTTTGTGTCTTCGTTTCCGGGGTGACTTGTCACGTGCCTTAGCAAGCTCTAGCTCTAACAGTCTAATTAGATTCGTGTATGTCCGCACTGTTTTATTATCCTCAGTGATGAATTTCTCAATTTGTTTAGTGGCTATTTCAATTTGCCTTTCTGAATAAAAATTTTTCTGTAGTTGCTCATCTTGTCTCCTTCCCACTTTCACTGCTCTTCCAAAACTTAGCTTGATACGTTTTTGATCACTACTCAGACTTCTGGAGCCACATTCATCTATGTGCATTCCCCTGAGCTTATCATACATCCTATGTGACATCAGTGCGTAATCTATCGTCGACTGCAGTCTTCCTACCTCCCATGTTATTTGCCCTTCACACTTCTCGGTACTGTTGCAAATGACCAAATCCAGCCTTTCACACATATCCATGAGCAGTTTGCCTGTCGGCTCGGTATACCCATCTATATCTTCTATGTGTGCATTCATATCTCCTAGTATAATTATCTCGCACTCTCCTCTTAACTCCTGAATGTCCTTTGATATACACTCTACCATTGCCTGGTTTTTCTCTCTGGCCTTTGCTCCCGTCCACAAGTACACGAAACCAAAGAGTGTCATTTGACCTGCCACTTTCCCTTTTAGCCATAAATGTTCATTGCACTCCTGCTTGACCTTTTGCTAGTCTGTACTTTTATGAATGAATGCCCCAATACCACCCCCCTTTCTGCTGCCTTCTGTTCTATTACAATATTCCCACGCGTGGTCCGGATTGTTCGGAGGTTGTTCCATGTCCCTGAGATGTGTTTCTACAAAACCGTATACCATCGGCCTCTCTTCCCTTAGCTTTTCTTCTATCTCTTCCCACTTCAGCCTGTTCATACCACCCTGCATGTTAATATACCCTATGTGTGAATTGGCTCGGCGCTCGTGGCTACGTCTATTTATGCCCCGGACTCTACCTATCTTAGATACTGGTGCTACTTTGGAATCGTATCGATCCATAGCACCTGTCAAAGAGTCTCGCTGGTTGTTTTCCTTGTTACTAGCTATCCTACACCCTAAAGGGCCCACTTGCCTCCCAAAGAAGCTACTGCGCGTCCTGCAAGTCGCCAACCCACCTCATGATCTAGCCGCCCATCGAAGTGAATTCTGTCTCGTTGAAAACCACGCCACATATGCACCTCTCTGTTTATTTCCACCACCTCAAAGCCTTTCTCTCGACTCATCCGCCATTTCTCTTGGTTTGCGTTGACAACCGCTCTTTGCAGGTTGCTATCGCGCACCGGTACCTTCAGTATTGCGCATGTCGTTACCTGTACCTCAGGAGAATTGGCGCGCATGTCATCGACGCCTTTCGCCAGTGTAGTTGCTGGTGCTGCTGTATTTTCATTTAAACTTCGTTTAAACCACCTGAAATTATCACGAGGTTTCATTTATCAGCTGTAGTTTTGAGTTTTGCGCTCGCTTGCCTCATGACTGCTTCCGGCTTGCGTCCTGGGAACGCCCCTACTGCAACCCTCTTGTCTCCTCTTACCCTCTTTTTGATGGATTCTGTGCATTGATTTAAATTCGAGTCCCTGGCGATTATCACATGCTGTGACTTTTCAGCTGGAGCGTCCTGCACCTGGGGGTTACTTGCACCTGTGACGCCGGCTGCTTTGACCCCTCCCAGCCCCACCATTACTTCGCTGAAGCTGGGCCTTGCGACAAATGAACCGGCTGAACCTGTTTTTTCCAAACTTGCTTGTTCTTTCTTCTCCGCAGTTCAGGTCCGGTTCCCTACTGTTCTCTCTGTAGGCGTGAGTGGTTCTTAAAAAAGAGAAAGGAAGAGAAAAGTGAGCCCCGTTATTGTCTGCTTCAGTGAGCGACACCGCCACAGAGCTCACAAGGGATGGGGGTGAGGAGGGATAAAAAGGGTAGAAGTAGAAGTGTAGAAAAGAGGAAAAAGAAGCAACAACAAACTGAGGGGATAGGAGAGACAGGAAAGATGGAAGCGCGGTCACTGGAGTCCGAGGACGGGGTACACTTGCGAGAGATGTTGTCGGCGTCAGTAGATGGCGTAGAGCAGGTACAGTAAGTCAGAGCTACACTGTCGTCGAAGGTCGTCGGCGGCAGGAGGTTACGTAGGGCGAGCCCAGTCGGCCAGAGCTACGCTGACGCCGAAGGTCGCAAGCGCGCGAGCGCACAACCGGTCGGCACGGAATCCAGCGAGCGACTCCTGTCTCCGTAGGCCGCTCCTCTGTTTACCTTGGCTAGCGCTTCCTCGGCGGACTTCTGCTTTTCTGCCATAGCCCTCGTTTTCTCTGGCTCTGTCGCCAACGCAGTCTCGAGCTCGGTGATTCTCATCAGCATGTCACTCTGGGTAACCATCATTTTCTCCATTTTTTTTCATCAACCTCACATAGCCTACACTTCGCGTCAGCCTCTTTTCCTTCCGCTTCTACACTTAGGTCCACTTTAAAACCAACCCCACATCCTGAACACTTCACAGTCTTTTTAACCATGTCTTTCTGACACCAAGTGTTCTATGACTTGCCTCACTCGATAATGACAAAACTCGAGCCCTGCACTACGAAAAAGAGAAAGTCTAAGCTCTACTACAAAAAATTGCGTGTTCAATGTACGTGCACCTCCCCCACGGGATGGCAAAAGAAAAAGAAAAACGAAAACAAAAAACAAAAATCAAACGCACTCACAAACTAATAAATACCTGGTGACTGACCCCCGAAAAAGCCGTACTATAAAATAAGTGCTAGAGGGATTTTAACCGTTGCCATATAATTGTAAAGACAAGCTCAAAACATGCAAAACAACATATCTGCGCAGTCGATCGGAAGCGCTCAAAAAACACGTCTATCCACCGTGACAGTCCGCCGCTGAGTCCATATACATGCACTGCCATCCTCATACGCCATTCGTCATATACATGCACCGCCATCCAGCAGACATTCCAAGGACTAAACGAGAGGTGGCACACGCACACTTTCTTACGGCTTGCGCTTCGTGTCTACTTCCCACCTTTAACCACCTCGAGTTCATGGTATTTATTGGTTCACTGTATTCATGGCACTGTGGCCCAACTCTCGCGAAACCTTTCTAAAACCAAGGAGGTTACGCCCAGCGAGTATAAAGTAGTAACCCTTTCTTGTCAGATAGTGCTCAATGTACATGCCAATGGCTGCTAATTGGGAATGAGAGACAGGAGAATTTGGCTTTTAGTTAACGCGCACGCTGCGAATTTTTTATTGTTCAACAATGCACAGGAGAAATCTCCCACTGGCCTCACCTTGCAGGTCAAAGCGTAAGACTGGTTACGCACTACGACTATGACGAGGGACGAACGGGTGCCGCTTTAAGAAGCTTCGCCCCTAAAACATCATGATGACACGAGAACGCAAAAACTGAAAGTGTACTCACGTGCACAGGCTCTCCAATTGGCTGACGTTGAGTGGTCCACTTGCTAACTCGCCGAGAAGACTCACAAGGATGCTGTTGTAGCACGTGTGAACTTGCGTCACGTTACATAATTGAGCAGTGGTAGCCGGAACTGTGAGATGAATGAGTAAGGATTCATTGCCTCCCTGAGTTTGTGTATACTTCTTGAATACGCGAGGTCTTACGAAATATTGCGCAATTTTGATCTAGAAGCAAAAAATAGACTTCCTGTATAGGAGATTCAAATTGAGCAAGTATATGGGAATAAAATATGCACAGAGATCTTGCAAAGGCACTTCAACACAAATCCCTTGAAAAACACACATCGCGAATGAATTACAATGGCTGAGCTTCCGGAGAACGTATTCGATCGCTTTGAGGGAGTGTCAGTCAATTGTCTGCGAAAGAAAAAAAAATAGGGGGTGTTTCACGGAGTAATATTTGTCCTTGTGCACTCTAAAGAGAGTCAAACAAAAAGGTATGTGTTTTATTCTACAATATGACTAATGGCGTTGCCATGTTCATTAACACACCTTTAGGGCCCGCAGTGCCGTACACCTAATTTATGTTCTGCGTGCAGGCATTTCGTATTGTACAACTGTCGACATACTTCACTAGGTGGTCGCACTTTATAAGGTTAACAATTAGTGGCAAGCGCCTTATGTATCAGCTGTTAGTATCTCAGTACAAGGCTCCAGGCAATCAGTATCAGTGTTTCTACACAGATGCATCACAAGGCCGGCCCATTCATGGCCAATTTTGAGGAGCTTTCGTAGCCGCAACTGCAAAGTTATTAGCTCCAGAAATCATGCATAGTAGAACTAAATGTACCCAGTTAGTCCTAGAACATTTAAAACGCGCTCTGAGATCCAAATTAGCCGTCGTATACAGCACACTGCACTGCCATTTGCACAATAAAAATGGGAAAATGATTGCAAATCAATACAATTTCTTGATTTGTGGTAATAATTAAAAAACTGCCTGAGAGTCACCGATGCTCGTTATCAATTTCCAGCATAAAGGGCGCTTTGATCTCTCAATGAGAAGGTAAGTGTGTGTGTGCGTGCGTGTGTGTGTGTGCACTCATGATTGTCTGTCTGGATTTCCATTGTTTTTATGTGCTTGATAACGTCAAGTGCACACGAATCCACTATGTCACCTTCTATACAAGATAACAGAAATAACTATTTGATAAAACTACATGTGCGGCGGTTCGGCACAGATGAGCAGGTTTAGTGTTTTTAAGTGACAGTTACATAGGCCATTTCCTGAACATTAAACCTTTTCGGTTTGACGGGAAGTGCCACAAGTGTAAAGTAGTCGTTGGTGGAAATTTCCCGACGACTAATTCCGTATTGAATTGAATTGTTTATTTTCAACATAATACATGTCGAGGGACGGTACGGCTAAAGGCAAAATTGACTGCCTGACAATGGCCCTACCACCCGAGCACTGTCCAACAGAATTGTGACTATCCCGGACAACACTCGATGTTCTTAGGTCGTCCTCATATGGTACAATCGTCCCTGCACAGTTGTCATTGACCTTAGTACTTACTGAGGACGACACAAGCTGGTTTGACCCGGAAACGTCTTTTCGAGTGATTTTTGAGGACAACAATTGGTCCGGAAAAGGTCCTGTCAAGGATATTTTGGGGATCACAAAAACATTGCACTGGGCTTTTAGATATAATTCCTCAAAGCCTTTGCGCACCAAGTAGATGCATTTCATATGAGAAAACTTTCTCCCCACAATCGTTTCATACAGTTATAAAGTTATTGTATATTTTTACCTCGTTTGTTTCTTTTAATTTTGGCAGGAAACTTTCAAATTATGCATTCCGCTTAAATGAGACACGCGTAATTAATTGGCTTGGGTATCGAACCTGGTATTGCGAAATGTACATTTGAAACAGTGTGTTATTAAATGTCACAACCCTAAATTAGTCATTATACGCGGCTGTAGCGCGTAATAACAAACTAGCAGCTGGCAACCATTGACCATGCGGCACCATTGTAGATGGTCAAGTAGCCAAGCCATTCCAAGCCAACTGACTGTCAAAATGGGGTCTGTCAGGGAATGTGCTGTGTACTAGTGAAGGTTCGTGTCCTTTGTTGTTTGTGTGCATGGTTAAAAGTGAGATATGTGTGAGAGTGTAAGTCGTAGGTGACGGCGGTAGGTAAATTGCCGTGTTGATGGGTGCACTGGGCTGCTTAACGTTCAGACTGATCATGGGTGTATTGTCACCAGCCGACCGCGGCGACGTTTGGTTCGAAGCATTCTGGAACACCAGCCAATCGCGATCAATTGTGCTTTGAAGCAGCCTGGTCCCACCGTGAAAAGAATCGACTTCTGCATCTGACACATGGCCCGACCTCGGGCAAGTCAAGTCGAAGCCCATGTCGAGTGTACTGGTAGGCTGTCATAGCGGAGCCTCTAACACTAGTGAGGGCATTGGGCACGATACACGTGGTGATGAGGACACTGTGTCAAACTTTTGAGGAATATTACAAACGTGGTTGATTGAGCTGTGTTAGCTGCCTTGATACTGATTTTCTTTTTCATACTATACGTGGACTCGAATGCCTGGCAAAGCTGTCAGTTGTGATTAATTACTGTTAAGTAAATTTCAGTCAACAAGCTTTGTTTGGTCACCTCTCTGTTGATTGATACAGTATATATATACACGAGAACTCGCAGGTGTTTTTTTAGATGTATGAAACTATCATAAAAACAAGTAAATTCTTAGTAGTATCACTGTTTACAGTACCGAACCGGCCACGCAATTGTTCGGAAAAGATACTAAAAAAGTCCTGAAGTGTGGTTTTGAGGACGTGCTGAGGTTAAGTGTATGCACAAAGGGACGGGATTAGTGCCATTCTAGTACCATAAGAGGACATTGTGAGGACGTCATATTGTCCTCACAGAGGCATACTGAGGACGTCCTGAGGTTGTGTTTGTGTTGTCTGCGATCATTTAGAAATTGTACACTAGAAAGCGGAAGCTCTGCACGGAAATAAAAAGAAGAAACATGGCACAGCGCTATTTGCAAGGGATGGCGACATGCATACAGGAATAACACAATTGAGTTTTTTTAATATTGTAACAGGCCATAGGCCACATGATGTTAGAGATCGTAGTCATACTATGAAGGCACGCAAGACAACAAATATAATTTAACAACACGCTTAAACAGGGATGTTGATAAAACTTCATACACTTTGCTAAGTACTTGCGGATGCTGGTTTAAGAAATGAGGGATCATGTATTTAAGTTCTTTAGTGCAGTATTTTGTTCTGCAAAGATGAAATTCAAGGTGGCTATGTCATAAACTATATGGATTGTGGTTTATCAAGTACATGTTTGTAAGCATAGATGACGGCCGCTTTCTCAAGCTTCTACGGGCAGCATGGTTTGATGTAAAAAATGTTTTTTTAGTGGGCCGTGATCATGTCGTTGTCTATCTTATACCAAAAGCGCCGAGCCAACACTTTTCTTCTTTTTTTACTTTACTTTATTAAAACGCCTATGACAGCTATTCCAAGCTGCCCACTAACTTTCGACGTACGTGGTACAGTAGGACATTTAACGTGCAGAATCACGTTCACCGACCAAGCTGGAGAGAAAAAAAAAGTGGCAATGGAAGCGTATTAAACAATCGAAACGTTGAAGGTGCGCTCCTTACCGTAAGTCCACAAGACCAGTGGGCATAAAGCCAGCATCCACTCCAGCCAAAGATTTTTGACAGCCATTCTGAGAATACGGCCGACTGTTCCAAGCTCCGCGATGAGACGAGACGCGTTTGGCAACGTACGCAAACTGGGCTGGATAGCGACTGCGCTTGCCTAGCACGTGGAAACGAAAAAGAAACATGCCAGGCTCAGTGAACAAAAAAAAAAAAACGACAGATAAGCGGATGGACTTGAAGATAACGCTGGATATAGTTGCGGACTGGCGCGCGGAGGAAGAGTGTCTGAGATAATACGCAAGTGCGTATTGGCGTGAGCTGAACCTGTGAAGGCCCACCGTTATCAGTGTTTTGATAGATACGTTTTCACGACAATGTGTAATGCGGGCATTTCCAGATGCAACGCGCCCGATGAGTCGGAGTATACGCCATTGGCAAGACTTAACGCCGCATAAGAAACGGCATTGATGCGAAAGAAAAGCGGCAGTTTAAAAAAAATGACTTCCTGAAAATTAGCGCAATTGAAGCCCACGTTCTGTGCGTGAACCCCGGCTCTCATAACTTAACGGACTCATATCATAGAGCTATAATTGTTTTAGCGACTATTTTAGCGTGATGCCCTTCACTCAAGCAATTAGTTCAATATTTTAGGATACCTTGTTGTCACCACACTTTCACGAATGGTGACAACACACCCCTGACTAGGCTCATAGCATTACACTCGAGCTCATGGTACAATCATAATAAATTCCTAAATTATCACTTGTAACGTATACATGCAATATTCAAAGCAAGGAGCAAAGTAAGATATAGAATATGCATTGAGTGAACATGAAACATAGAAAAAGAACATAACAGAGAAACCTTTATGATTGTAACTAGGAAACATGGCGAATTAATTTTAGAGGACAGCTTGACGTTGGAAGTGGCCGCACAACAAAATGCGATGATAATGTAGTTTCAGACTATAGAACAAAGTCACAGTCGAGTATATTTTTGACAGCTTGCTAAGTGTTGATAATGGAACAGAAGAGAAAAAAAAACAAGTCATTAAATAGCATTGTGGTTTGAGAGATCTGAAACATCTGAATATAATCACTGCATGCGGCCCACGGCTAGTTCCATTTTTTGGCGCGACTAGTGTGAAATTCCTGAAATCACACCTTGGTGTAGGGTTAACATATGTGGATTAGGAGAGTTGGAATTTACCTGCTCCAGTGAGTAATGATATAGAGTTTCCTAAAATAAACTAGAAGGAGACTCTGGCACTGCGATCATTCAGGGACCACGGGAATGATGGGGAGTACACGAATTTGCCTATAGTCTTCGTACTTGCAGGCAGTGAATCGATCTTGTGGCTTCGTTTACTGCCTTATTATTTCGGTTTCGTTTCGAAGGAAAGAACGAACCTTTTTGAACTTCGTGACCCGATTTGAACTGGTAAGCCTTAAAGGTTAAGTTGGGGAAGCGCAACTGCCGAACATTTGCTCACTCTTGTTCTGTGGCAAAGCAGCTTCAAGCAACGCAACAGCAAAAGGAACGTAAAGTATGAAAACTAGGCAAATCCGTGTACTATCCACTATTCCTATGCTCACTGAAGCGCCATGCGTTGCAGCTCCCGTAGATACTTGCATCAGAGTTCCCTCTAGTGTACATATAGAAAACTCTATGAGTTAAATTATGTTAAAAAAGACGCTGACGACTTCTCCCAGACATATTCGGAATACCATCCATAGCTCCACTACGGTGGTTTGTAGTGGCTATGGGGCTCGGCAGCTGACCCACAGGTAGCGGGATCGAATCTCAGCAGCAGCAGCAGCTGCATTTCCGACGGAGGCGAAAACGCTCGAGGCCCGTGTACTTTGATATAGGTGCACGTTAAAGAACCCGAGCTGACCAAAATTTCTGGGGCCTTCTACTTCAGCGTCTCACATAATCATGTCATGATTTGGCAACGTTAAACCTCAGCAATTATTATAATACAATCCACCATAAAACAAAAGAAACATGTGCGTGGTATACGTTATCCTTTGCATACGTAAAGATTATCTTCTTCATTTGTGAAACGTACACTTTCCCTAATCTCTAATGAACACCCTAATGTGTCTGTGGGCTCAGTGCCAGCGCACTCTTCATGGGCTGCTATAAATACTCTGCCCTTCGCTGATGCCGGATGTCCCAGCCTACAAGGCACCGATATTTTCAGAAAGCGACTTCATTTTACCACAAAAAAAGGTGAGTAAATAGTATTCGTAGCACAACAATTCAGCGCACAGTAAGATTTCGTTGGTGGGGTTAACCTAATTACGTAAAATGAAGTACAAAATGACAGACTGATAGTCTAGTTAATGGTAAATATTTTCGCTTTAACGTGAAGAACCACATAAATGGTGTCCCGTTTTTCAATTTTCCTATCCCTACAGTTGGTAAAACTTCTGCAAGAGTCACAAAATTAAATTACTCAATATTAGTAATGGTAAAGTGTCAATGAAGATATTGTAGGCAAGTATATCGAGAGCTCAACTATAGCGTTGTCGCTATTGTTCAACTGTTGTGAATAGTTTTTTTACATTTATATGAAGAGAGAACGCGATGCGTCAAAAAAAAGTCACAGCTTTGCCACAAAGGCAAAGCAATGAACGCGATAGGAACAAATTGGATGATCACGCGAAGAATGGCAAACAGATCGAAACGTGTCCCGCATTTGTCACGCAGAAATGACACACTAAACATACACAGGTACAGAAGAACGCGAATAAGCGTCTCATTTGTTACTTCGCTGGGTCTGAACTGCGGGCACTTTTCGCAAATGAAGACTGTGCAGCGAGTGAAGTGACCCTTGTGTGCCTGGTAACTACAACAGAATCATTCTGGTGAAAGCCCAAGGCGTACGGTCCTCCCCAACACGAGATAACCACGCGTACGCGTGAGTGTACACACCCACCTCCCCGCAGGGCAAAGTACGCAGGGGAGAGGAGAGCACGCACCGCAGCGTCGTAACGATCTGGCGACGCACGCTCATTGCGTCATCTCACTGGTAATGCTGAAAACACGATATATCCCACAGATGCCCATCGTCAGCGGTAAGTTGTAGATATATTTAGCTTGCCGTTAGATATATTTAGCTTGCTAACGCCTCACACTTATAATCAACAGGCCGAAGGCTCGATTCCGTGTGACGGAGTCTTTTTCTGGGCTATTTTTCTTTCTTTTGTTTTCATATGTATAAATACGTATACATATACTGTGTGGGATGTGGATGCCGACACCGGCGACAAATTCCAGCCGAGAGTGCCCTAATGGTTGCTAGCGCAAGAAAAAACCCACTGCACTGAGCCAACGTTGCGAAGGCAGATGTAGGAGCGCTTCGTTTTAAAAAGAGCACCGATGCAGGCCATTTCCGTATAACCTCAGCTTCTCTCGCTAGAAACTTTTGGTCTTCTTTCACCTGCTTGTGCTTAAAGGAGGCATTTCTTATGCGGGATTCTCCATCGGAGTGACGTATTCGCTGCCGTTTACGTGCCAATAACGTCTGACGCACCCTGTATGCATATGGACGCAGTCTTTTTGCGGAGGGCACGCCACTTCACTAATCGCCGAACTTTCGAGAAAGACCACGTGGTCTACTGAATCAGATGCACAATGTCTCCTGTAGGCAATTCCAATTGCACTTCTTTCGCTAAGTACTCATGGCAGTAGCATCGGAAGTTGGGTGAGTTGGAACAGGGTCATCGTCTGGAGGAACTGCCCAGCAGGTCAGCACTCGAAGAAAGAAAGGGAAAACAAGCGCACAGTTACTACTCAGTTGTCAGTGTGCGCTTCAATTGGTCCTTCTTTTCCTTGTGTCCCGTCCTGTTGCACAGTCTCACAGCGAAAGCTATTACGAGATCACAACAAAATCCCCTTTTGTCACCGTAGTTGTGCGGCACCGCCACCGGTGTCCGTAACCACTATCGCGCGAAATAGGACAAAACACAAACAAAAAACAGAAAAACAAAATGGGCTTCGAACTCGTGTGCCTTGCGTGCCAGCCCAGTATTTCACCACTGAGTCCCGCTGGTGGTTGAAACTCTGTTACAAATTGGCCTTAGGCTGGCCTGATGTTGGGAAAGATATCACGTTAATATGGGTAATAAAACGTTTTAGAAGAGCGAAGGAACAACGTGGTGTGACATAATCAGAATCGCACAATAAGTAAGTCATCGAATGTTCCAACCAATTGCGATGATGATGATGATGATCCTAGAATAGTGGCATCTACCAACTCATGCGGATCAGCCAAGAGTCGGGCGAATCACACACATGCACTGGATAATTGAATATTATTTTGTAAGAGCTATATTATAGGTTAGAGATAAAATTTTTAATGTAACGTTAATTATGAAGGATTCCTATTTTAGCTTGCACTATTTGGGTAACCTGCAAACGACCCAATATCTTTAACATAGGAAGACAAAATGACGAATTATGAGCGTTTGATACAACTAGCAAATCTATTTGAGTCGGATATAAACTTTTCGACAGCCCCGTTGCGGTGGTCTGGTATCTAAATACTCGGCTGCTGACCCGCAGGTCGCGGCATCGAATCCCCGCTGCGGTGGCTGCATTTCCGATAGAGGCGGAAATGTTGTAGGCCCGTGTGCTCAGATTTGGGTGCACGTTAAAGAACCCCAGGCGGTCTACATTTCCGGAGCCCTCCACTACGGCGTCTCTCATAATCATATGGTGGTTTTGGGACGTTAAAACTCACATATCAATCAAAATTTTCAACCGGTTTGAAAATATTCCTTTCCGGGTGTGCCAGTGCAATTACCTCCAATAATAACAAAACGCCTGACGTAGTCGGTAAACCACGTTGCCATGATATGATTTCGATACTTTGGTCTCTGTGGAAATAAAAACGTCGGCAGCAAGAAAAACGTCGGCAGCACACCAAGAAGTGTTCAACAGTTTCATGCTCGTTGCAATAGAAGCAAAAAGGGGAGATTGCCAATCCTGCTCTGTGCATGTAAAAATTACTATTTTACATTTTACAACGCATTCTTGATGTTACAACTTCTGTCTGTCTTGCTGCATACCAGTTTCTGCTTCAAGAAAACTGAAGGTGCAGAAAATTCGGTTATGAATTGAGACATCCTGTAAGCACTGATAAAGCGTACTTTCTGAACCTTGCCGTAACTTGAACGCTGCAACCCGAAAAAGAGAAAAAAAAAGCTGGGCCTGCCAGAGAAGCTTTTTCCCGATAGTCCGCAACTTCATTTAGTAAAGTTCCTGTGTGTTCCAACAACTAAATTAATTAAATATTTCGCAGATGATGAGGAGCAAGTAATCGCAAACAACCTTGGAATATCCGGATCTGTTAGAGCAGTTTGTGCTGAACAATATGACAATGAATTTATAAATATAGCCACAGAAGTTACAGATGAAGGACTCTTATATAGGGGAAAAACTTCAGGCACGAATTCTTCATTGTCGTCAGCCGTAGCATAGAAAATCTGAACAAAATTTCTTGCAAGTGCGTAGCGAGTATCACGCTTCTCTGAAGAATGGTGAAGGATGGCGTATAGGGAGCGCCACCCCACTACCCAAAAATTAGGATGATTTATGGCATATCGAATTTCCTTCAAGGGTGTTCGTAGTGGTTACTGATATACTGTTTAAAAAGGCTGTAAAAAGCCACTCCACTAGCTTTCGCTGTGACTGGTCTGCGCGTTACACGCATGCCAGGCAGTTTTTATTTTTTCAGGAGTACAGTGGCTCTCCGTATGAGGTGTGACACGGCGGCCTTGGTTGAAGGGTTCCCAAGCCTCAACTGTCACACCGGCAAACGGGAAATCGGTTCTAGAAATACCAGTAATCGAAACAGTATTCCCGTCCCCGATTGTTTCCCATGTCTGCTCCACGGTACTGGGGTGCCATTCTGGACATTTTCGAATTCCGCCATGTTGTCAAATTCCGCCATTGATCGATGCTAATTGGCCAAGAGAGCTGCTACATCTCTGATTGGCTTAAAATGCCGCCGTTGCAAAATGTGACAATATGGTGGAATTAGACAGTGTCCAGAATAGCACCCAAGTTTCAACGCCACTTTTGCCACCGGCCACATGTTCGCTTTGTTGGAACAGTGGCTAAGGTGTTCGGCAGCTGACCCAAAGTTGGCGGGTTCAATCCCGGTTGCGGCGGTCGCATTGTGGCAGAGGCGGAATGGTAGAGGTCCGTGTGCGATTTCAGCACACGATAAGGAACGCCAGATGATCAAAACGTTCGGAGCCTTCCACTACAGCATCTCTTGTAATCCTATGGTGGTTATGGGACGTAAAACTCTAGGTTATAACATTCTAGCGGACGTGTGTCGCAACTCATACTGCGCGCGAGTGTACATGGTCAGTGGTACTTTCACGCTAACTATACAGAAAAACTTCGTTTTTAGTGTACTGGAGAGGAGTAGCGGGGCTTTTCGGATTTCTGTGGAACATACCCGCCAAGATCTGTGAGCCACATTATACCAGTAATGCCGAAAACACCTCGGCCATAACCAGTGCCACTGCTGAAGTGATTGATGGGTACATTCAGACGCACACCAAAAAAGAGCGGTAGCAATAAAGACACACTGGAAGCTGTGTTTATCGGCAGCAGCACAAGATCAGACGTCACGTTTATTTTGTACCAGGTTTTTGAAGCAGCTGTTGTCATTTGGCTCTGTGGCCAATATTTGTCCGTGGGTCACAAGGTCACCACCAACTGTCCCTGTCAATAGCACACGATTAGGCGAAAGGTTTCGATAGTGCGACTGCTAAAGTGCAAGAAAGAGAAAATATCAGGGAGTGCCAAGTGAAAACTCTGAAGTCCAGTTCTATCCCTGCCATAATAGAGAGTGAAATTCAAGGTGAATCGTGATAATTGTTTGGGTTTTACGTTTGAAAACAGAACCCTTCACATACCCGAGAAAATACTTCCATAGCCGTGACAATATGATTACGCGGGACGCTGCAGCGGAGGGCTCGGGAAACTCCGACCACCTGAAGTTCTTTAACGTGCACATAAACCTAAATTGAGGTGCCTCAAGTTGTGCTGCACACTAATTTATGAAAAATACGCTGCGTCATGGTCAAAATTGCTGTATTTTACGCCACGTAACTTTTTTACTATCCTCCATTTTACCCGCTGCCTAAAAATTGTAGCAGAAGGTACATTTCAAGAAATACAGACGTAATAATAACTATTGGGGTTTAAGGTCCATAACGCTGCCTTGTGTTTATGAGAGGTGCCGTAGTGGAAGTACTCCAGAAATTTCGACCACCAGGGGTTTCTTAGGTGCACCGAAATCTAACCACATAGGCCTCAAGCTTTTTCGCCTACATGGCATGCAGACGTATAGTGGTTCTTACGTAAAGCTAGCTTGAAACTCAGTATAAAACCATTCGGAGATATAATAAGAAACATAAAATACAAAAGATGAGCAGATAAAGCCTTCAGCCATTTGTATGGGAATAGGGTTGACTTGCACTTGAAAAATATAACTGAGAGACTTTTGAGGAAAGATACGGCTGGCAGTGTAAGCAATATCATTACAAAGAGCGTTAAGCGAAAGGCCACAAAGGCGGAAAATATATATTCGGTAGCAGTGATCGAAAAAAAAAAAAGCCGGCTCTGGGTAACATTCCAAAAGGTAAGGACACAAGAAGCAAAGGTATACTTCCCGATTACAAAAAGTGATTTGCTTTTTCGTTTGAAGCGAGGTCAGGTTGCCTAAATACGCATGTTTATAAAGTGAGATTCGCTGAAGAAGAAAAATGTACATGTGTGTGGAGAGCCCTCCAAGTCCGCATCGTGTGCATCGCCTTCCAACATGCTGCAATTAAGAAACAAACCGTCTGAGTGCGTGAAATTGGCCATTTCAAACTATCCTAGATTTCGCACTGCAATAACAGTTGCGTAGTGCACGCGAAGTCATAATTTGTTAATTGTTGAAGTACCCTCTCAGCATAGATGAGGTGCCAGGCGCGGCTGTATACTTTGTAATGAGTCGAGATTCCAGCAACCCACTCGTTGAGCGATTCACAGGCCTTGGGACCTGGTGTGATTGTACAATGCTGGCAGACAGTATTACATGCGTTAGACAAACTCTTTCCTTAATATGACATTTTTCTTGCCCTTTTATTATTTCTTATTTTTACAGAGAAGATTCAAATAGTAGAGTGTTCCCATAGTAGAAGTTCGTCTTAGCACGTGGAAGGCCTGTGTTCAAAACAAACAAACAGACAAACAAACAGAAACAAAGAAACAAAACGATTACACAGACAAACAAACAAACGAGCGAAAAAAATCCCGTTCTGCTCTCTAGTCCTTTCGGTAATCATAGCGTTGGTAGTGACGTCAGCACGCGTATCTGGTCATGTCGACAACGGGCACCTGTTTGTAGGCTCGCAAGCGCGCGTAGTCCCCGATTCTCCTCCTCGCCAGAAGCGTAGCCAGAGTTTTTCGTTTTTGATTTGGCGGGGGGGGGGGGGGGGCTCGTTGATTTTAGAAGGGGAAACCCCTTGAAGTAGTTTCATTTACCGCTCTTTGTACCTCGGCGGGAAAAAAATCAGAGGGACGGTGGCATGGGCCCGGTGTGCCAACCCCTGGTTACGCCTATTCTCCTCGCCATTCGTGAAGAAGCCGTCGGGGACAAATTAATGCGAGCCAATAATTGCAATGTAGCGAAGGAAAGAGCGATACCAGCGAGGGTTGCTTTTGGGTCAGCAAACTCTTGTATACGTAGTATACGCTATAACGGCACTATTTTAAAAGGTTCTGCAGCGAGAACGTTGCATACTCGAGCACGAAACCAACAACGCAACTGAATTTATACCTTTGAATAGTTTAGACGGTGATGTACTCGTTTCTCTAAAGCAGCCATGAAAGCGTGTTCCTCGTTCCTTCCTAATTTCAGAACAAGTTCCCGTCACGAGTTCCTGTAATGCGAAAGGAACTCATTACAGGTACATTTCGAAAATAGGAACGTGTCGTTACACTAACATTACATGCGTCTTTCAAATAAATGTATAGAGTCGGATAATCTTTTGGGCGAAATAAAATAAGCAATTTAAAGCTTATATGAAGGTACATATAGATCGTGCAAATTTAATGTTACCGAGAGGATGTTATACGTAGCTAAAAAGAACTCATATAAAGAAACGTTCCCAACAAACTTTTCGGAGACCAGTGGCCTTACTACAGACATGTCTAACTGTAACTTTCGTGCTTGTCTATTTCAAATACAACACACGAGACACTTTTCACATTGATATTCAAAAGCAGAGTCAAGAAACCGGGCTTCAGATAATCAAACCAAACTATCCACCAACGCATGAGCCTAATTAAATTTCTTTCACAAAAAACCGCATTGAAAGGGACAATATTTAGGCGTTTGATGAGTTCTGATTCAAAAATTCAGTATGAGTAAAAAATAACGCCTAGGACACAGATCTTCATTATAGTATAGTTCCCTGGTCACAATTAGCGAACATATTTCTCCATAATTCTGTCTTTATTTTATCTAATTTCCTCGCTTTCTTGCCTTCAATTCTTCCTTTCAATGTTAATTTCTCTCTCTGTAGTTGTTCTCTCACCTTCTATCTTTTTCTCTCCTCGTTTTTTTATATCTTCCTTTTCAACTCTTTCTTTCAGTCTCTGTTTCTCTATCTATATATACACATTCTTCCCTCCTTTTTTGCATCTTCCTTACCCTCACTTCGCTTTCCGCCCCGTTGACAAGCTATACTAAACAATGCAACAATACGCTCTGCTAGCGTGCGTGTCTGTTGCATAAAAACGTGCAGCCAGTCATTCCCCCAGCATCCCATTTCATTAGGGTGGTCACTAAGTTAAGAGGTGTACACAAGAAAATGTGAAGTCCGCCTGAATAGCTTATATAGTGCTCGATATGAGTTTATTCTGACCGCCGTTCTAGTGCATAGCTGCAAAAGGCCGTTTTTTTGTACTCACTCTAGACATGCTATCTGTATTTTGTATCGACACAAACAGCGAAAGACAATACATCGCATCGCGAGGCTGCCGCAACCGTAAGAAAGCTGCGCTGTCGACGCCAAAGTTCGCCAGAAAAAGCCAATGTTTCTGTATCCGCAACGCCCGTTGGACGCCCTGCTTCACCACTTTCTTTTCCACTGAGTTGTACTCGGCTGGTATGAAGCAGGATGCAAAGAAAGGTATGGTTTCTGCGGATTCCTCTTGGCCTACATTGCCAAAGTCGCAGCCACATGAATCAGCGATGGTCGGTACCAACAAGAACACCATGGATACAACTGACGCAGTTTGGCTCCCGTTGCCGAAGGCGCAGCAACATGAGGATTCACAGCGCACCTCGGCAAGAACAAACGCTGAGTCTTCGACTGACAAGTTACCAGAAGAAGGCAAATAAATTCTCATAGTCTTTCACTGTTATACACACTTCGAGTGTTCGTCGGCATGCTGAATTTATCACACCTTGAGGCCGTACAACAGGTACTGGATGTTCTACGTCCAGTACTTGCAAGCCTTCAGTAGGCACCATGAAGCGACGATCTAGAGTGGAACGTGATACGTCTGAAGCCCTGCGTCCACTACTTTCGAACGCGGCAGTCTAGTTTAAGCTGACATGTCTTTTCATGCTGTCTTCTTTCTATCTCTTTCTTTTCATTTCTCGGTTCTCTTATGCCAATGTAGGATAGCAAACCGGATGCTCATCTGGTTAATCCTCTTGCCTTTACTACCTATACCTACTTCTTCTAGCGACGAATGCGATTTTTCTTTTGTCGTTGGGTCATAATCCGAGCGAAATGAGCCTAATATTTCTTTGTCTGTACTAGATTGGCTTGGCTTCTGTACCGAATTGCTTCAAGGTGTCTTGACTCTGTTGAATAAATACTATGAATGAAATAAAAAAAAGAACTCTGATCGCGGACAAGCGGTTTCTAATCTCGCCATGCCGAGAATTTTGTTTTCGCCAAGAAGTTCTCTCTCTCTCTCTCTTTCTTTTTCTCTATCTTTTTCATTCGCTCTCACTATTAAAGTTTGTTCGCCCTTCAGAGTTATGGTATCTCAGGCCAAACAAATCGACACACTTGTTCTGAGAGCGAAGCGAAAAATGAAGAAGAGGACGAGGGGAGCAGATGTCGATTTTTGATAGTGACAATTTTTCGTTGCACTACAACTCCAACAAACACCTTTGCTCTAAAAAAATCAAATGTTCCTCACATGCATGGTCAGTTTTGGCGTGTCTCTCTTTCCGTTGTTTCCGGCGGGTACGTTGAAATGAAAATGATTATGCATCATAGTGACATGACCGGCCAGCGGTAAATTTTTACGTTTTACGCGGTCACCGATCCACTCTGTTCTGCATGTTGTGCTACGTGCATGTACCCGTTGAAAGTCCTGGAAGTTTTACAGAAGTAACGCCGTTCCATCCGCTGTTCCTTCGTAAACGCGATGAGTTACTGTTACTGTTCCACCTATCCTAAATATAACGGCAACATTCCTCCATTCCTCTGAAAAAGAAGTATTTTCTACAACGCCGTTCTGTACAAAACTATAGTTCAAGGGCCCTTAAAACCGGTTGGCGGAAAGCCTGGATGAAGAGATTTCAGCGTAAGCTTTGAGTCCATGGAGTACGTACTACATCGTCGGGCTCACCTGTTCTGCGTGCCGTGACAGTTTGATGCGGTGTACGTATCTGCTGATGTCTTGCCCGATAAAAGACTGTGCAGAATGGCGCCGCGCCTGTTGTCGGCCTTTCGACCAGCTGCCTTTGAAAGAGCGCACATCAAAATGCGCAGCACTGGAGGTGCACGTGAGTGTACGTGACGCCCGTAATCTGACTCACTGTTGCTACAAAACGGCCCTGGAAGCCGCACAGACGGCTCTTCCCTGTCCTGCCGGAACCTGATAGGTAACGTCGCATTCTACGTACGTTGATCAGATACGGGAAAGGTTGGAAGCGTCGCTGCACTTGACATCCGGCATTGGCAGTTTATTTTCATTTTTTTGCATATATTGTTGCCATTCTCTTACGCAGCGTCGTTCGCGCCCCGATTGACGCGTGCAGCACCATGCTTTGAGACGTCGCCATTAGGACTGGTGCTTTCGTTGATAACCAAAGAAGTCAAAAAGATTGGCCGTTGCAGTGCTTGGCTGCGCACATCAAGTAAAAAGACGAACACGAAAACACAAGCATAACACGAGTCGGCCTTAAGTTCAACAAATGGTAAATGCAAATTCAGCACGCCTTCGTGTTGCATCGTCAATTACTGCGCTTTCATTCCGAAAATAATTAATCATTATTGATGTGTGTCACCCGAGTTTGCACTCTAGACCTGTCTTGTTATTTGCAGTCGTGTTGGAGGGACACTCACTTCGTCAAGCTGCTCAATGTGGTTACCTTTAGTGAGCACAGGCCCCACCGTGGTGGTCTAGTGGCTAAGGCACTCGGCTGCTGACCCGCAGGTCGCGGGATCGAATTCTGGCTACGGCGGCTGCATTTCCGATGGAGGCGGAAATGTTGTAGGCCCGTGTGCTCTGATTTGGGTGCACGTTAAAGAACCCCAGGTGGTCGAAATTTCCGGAGCCCTCCACTACGGCGTCGCTCATAATCATAGCGTGGTTTTGGGACGTTAAACCCCACAAATCAATCAATTTAGTGTGCACTCTGCTCATTTTATGGAACGAGAAAAAAATCTGGGTGGTTTGCCTCGAGACGCTCAAAGCTTGGCACAGCTAAGCACAGGACCGTCGCAGCTGCTACTCCCTGTCGACCAACACATCTAGCTTGGAAACGCTTGGCTTCCTCCTCGGGAATACTCACTTTCTTAGGACTCCCCGTGACTCTCTTAACATGATCGGGTGCAGCAGAGCCATGCACTGCAAAGAGGAGGTTAGGCGCGATGTCTCCGTCGGATAGCGTGGCTTACTTACTGAACATGCGCTGCTCGGCATCTGGTCGCTAGACGACGCGACACTTGCTTCCTCCGCTCGCACCCGACCGACAACACCAAGATATGCGAGGCTGGTTGTTGACTTGTGCTGCATGTGGTGACGCATTTTTTAATCGCTGCCAGCGAGCAAGCTGTTAAAGAAATTCTTGCTTGTCTCGCTATAGCTGCATCGCATAATCGCCACGTGAAACTGCTTTTTCAAACAGGATGCTAAGGTTTGCGTTAAACCGTGTGGAGTGAATAGATGCATCTGCTACGTTACCGATAAGCTTAGATGAGCTTGGTGAAGGCAAGTTAATCATAACTCATGCTAGATAAGCATAGCTAAAACAATCAATAAAAATAAATACAAATTAACACTGATTGTTACTCATTAATACTTATTGAGGTGCCGGGTTAAACCAGGATATGCGTAGATAAAGCCTATGTCGCAGCTTAATGGATTTCGAACAAGCCCATTTAACGCTCGTCAATACGAATCTATACTGATAGATACTTATGAATTGGAATTAGGCAAGACTAGTGGAGATTACGTAGGATCACGCAAAGCCGGTTCAGGATGAGCGGCATAACCATGAGGTAGATTAGATCCAACAGGGTTATGTTCGCTCGGATTAAGCATGACTGAATAAATTCAGATTAAGCTAATCCTGAACAAACAGGTCAATGTTGAGTGATGTGAAAATCATTAGCCATTTGTGTGTATGCTTACGTTAAGTTGATTTGAATAAATTTGAATAGGAGAGAATAAGGTGATCAGAATGTTGAATTATCTAATATTGAGTAAGTCGAGATTGCCTAGCCAGTTAGACGACAGAGTATGATCACAATAAGGCAATTTGGATTAAGCCGGATTAGGCTAATCCCCGTTTAGCTTATAACGAGCAAGTGAATTGCGAGGGAGTTAAGATTGTCTAGTTTGTCGGATGCTGAAGCATGGTCACATTGGCCCATTAGGATTAAGCAAGATTAAGTTAATCCAAATAGACCAATCTTGAGCAAGTGTCTTATCAGTAAGTTGAAATTGCCAAGCCTTTTGAATGACTGAGTATGGCCCCAATAAGCCAAGAGAGATTAAAACTGACTAAGCTAATCGAGATAAAGATTAAGCTAATCGAGTTAAGCTACATCAATGTAAACCCGAACCAGCCATTTTGAGCAAATTCAAGTTGTCGAGTCAGTTGGACGTAGAGTACGGCTACAAAACCATGTGGATTAAGCCAGATTAAGCAAACTCACGTTGAGCTAGTCACGTGCAAGCACATTTGAAGTGAAATACTCTACCCTGTTGGATGTGCCTGAGGATGGCCTAGTTAGGCCAGCTCGAATTAAAGTGCACTTAGTTAATCTGAATCCAGCTTATCCTAAACAAATCAAGTTTGAGTAAGGTGAGGTTGCGTAGCCAGTTGAATGACTGGGTATGACTATAATAAGGCAGAGTTGATTAAGCTGGATTAGGCTAATCCACATTAGGCTAATCACGAGCAAATAAATTTGGAGTGAGTTGAGATTGTCTAGCCTGTTGGATGCCGGAGCATGGCCTCATTGAGCCTACTCAGATTTAGCCACAATAGGCTGATCCGGATTATGTTAAACTTATCTGATTTGTGCTAATACTAGTCATTTATGTTAGCCATGCTCTCTTACTGTGATATGTGAATATTTGTAGTCCACAGAATAAATCTTCCGTCATTGAAGCTCCCTGATTTTGTCATGTCTGTCATGGCATACATTACATGCACGACATAGTTTTCATGTAAGGACCCATCAGTTATGGTAGTTATGCCCTTTTATCACGTGCCGATTTTAGTAGACAATTAATAAATGGCTGTTAGAATCATGACAGGGTGATGTTTGTGATACCTACACATGACATGTATGACAATGTTTTTGTGTTATGATAAGCTATTTTTGTTCATAATTTTTTATAATGCTATATGAATTTTGGTACGCAACAAGTTCATAAAACCGCCATTGCAGCTACATGACCGCATCATACATGTCATGCGCACTTGACATGCATGGCATCTTTTTGGCCTTATGAACAGCCTTTTCATCTTACGTTGTTATCATGCCCTGTCAGTTTCGGTATACGTAAAGTTATTAAAACAGCAGCTGGGACATTATGACTGTGTCACGGGTGTCATGGGGCAAATGACATGGATGTCATAATTTTCGTGTTATGGCCAGTCATTCATATTAACAATACTTTTCTATTATGCCTTGTCAGTTTTGGTACTCATCAAGTTAAAGCAGCCGTAAGTGCTCCATGTCCGGGTCACGTGTGTCATGGCCTATGGACATGAATGACAAGGTTTTTTGTGTTATGAACAGTCATGTACATTTTCCTCATGTTCTTAATATACTATATGAATTTTGGTGTGAATGAAGTTCACTAAACGACCGTTGTAGCTCCTTATCGTGTCACGTATGTGATAGCGTCCACCAAAGGCATGTCATAATTTTCATGTAATGAACAGCCATTTGTTTTTTACGTGTTCTCGTCATGCCATATCATTTTCGGTACTCTTCAACTTACTCAATGAGTCGTAGAACACGAGGATCTATCCAGCCAGTGAGATTGACAGACGGATAGGTACGCTCTAAACGCCTTTATTTCACCATCAAAAGCTTCGTGCATAATATTTAGTGTTTAATCTACTTGTTACCAGCATTACACATACAGCCCTACAGCCAGAAGGAATCAATTGAGTCAAATAACCACACATTTTGCTGAAAACGACCCCTCTCTGCATGCCAGGCAATGCCAGCGAATGCGAACCATTGAACCAATATGGCGTTCACAAAATCAGTGTCTCCACCCTGTTTCGGAAAAGCACATCGAAGCACCCTACACATAACCGCTCATTACATTCCTCCATGACCATAGTAAAACTCAACCTTCTACCTACTCCATCTGTTCCCTTGAGCAGAGCTCATCCAGCTGCGTAGGGGCTGTTGCTACAGAAGAGAGTGGAAGGTTGGTTGCTTCTTGGTGTCCGTCTTGTCTTGTCGTGGCTGCTGCTGCTTGTTCGGGAATGTAGGCCAGCACACTTAGAACGTTAACAAGTCGACTTTATATACATAAACTTATGTACATATATACAAGACTTCACCGTTGTAACCGTTGCATGTTGCCTCGGCAGGGCCGATAGTGCAGAGCACTCTTTGCTGCGACCAGAACCCACGCGAGGACTCGAAAACCAGGTTTTAATACCTCGGTTGCCCCTCCTGATTCTCCTCACGGCCAACCAAAGCAATTTAGTCCGTTTATTAGACAGACAAAACACTTGTTGCCGCCCCCTCTTCTTGTTCTCTTCTTCCCGCACTCGACTGCTCGGTCGGAAAGAGAGAAACGAAAGGACCAGCCTGCACACAACGTTCCGCGAACTGTGCGAACGCACACAACGGTGGCGCCGTTCGGCTGCGGGCCTCCTGCATTACCGCGAGATGACTACGCTGTCCAGCACGACAGCCGTTCCACGGATTGTGATCCTGACGGATGGGTGGCTATGCACTGTCCTCACGTCACCCGCCGGCAATCCGCAATCCGAGGACCATTTAGCTGGTTGCTAGAAGCGGCAACTGACCGCGGTATTCTTGCCAGAAGGGGCGCGCTTACGCCGAGATTATCGTCTCCCGAGAATCGGCTTTTTGGGAAGCGCGCCATTTTGAGACCGAGAAGACTCGCTCACATGGCCTGCGACGCCAAACCTTACACGCCTTTTCCAAGATTCGCGCAAGTGCTCAAATGCAGCTACGCGAATAACAACATAAAGGTATGGCACCGCACGTACCCAACCCTGTGTACACACTTCGCAGTTCCTTGAACGCCAGAGGCGTTTCTGCAACGCGTGCAATACTTTCTCTGCTTAACCCTTGGGGCCCCACCAAACGGACGCCACCACATAGCAAAAAAAAAAAAACTGACACGAGGTCATTGTGTACACAAATACAATCTATAAAGCACGCAAGTCAAACAACAACAAACTTCTACATGCTTACAGTCGTACATATACACACACAAAAAAACACTTCACTGAAACACACACACACCCTTCCGCACATGGTGCGGTTCAAATTCAACCAAAATACCAATAACTCCTGCATGCTACACACGCGCACAAGAGAAACAATACACTTCACTGAGGCACATAGACCTTTCAACGCGTGGTGCTGTTCAATTGTCGACAAGTTCGCGTACGTCACTCTTGAGTGTCCACCACGCGCCTAGTCCTCTAGTGTCTCGACCCCCGGAGCACTGCTGCCGATTCCCCCGCACTCATTAGGCACCCTCGAAAGCGCATCTGCGTTGCCATGCTCGACGCCTTTCCTGTGCTGCACCACTACATAATACCGCTGAAGCGCCAAGGCCCCACGGGTAAGCTTAGCTCCAGGAAGAGTGCCCTGGGTGAGAAAAGCTAGTGGGTTGTGGTCTGACACCACGGTAACCTGTGCGCCGAAGAGCCAGAAATGAAACCTTTTCAAACCCCAGATAATTGCAGAGGCCTCTCGCTCAATAGTCGACCAGCGCGTTTGAGTTGGAGAGAACTTGTGGCTCGCAAATGCGATCGGCATCTCGGTACCATCGTCCGCACGTTGTGACAGGCAGACTTCAGCCGCGACCGCGGACGCGTCTGTAAACAGCCAATACGGCCTCTAGGGATCTGGGGTCGATAATGCTGCTGCCTCACACAGCGCGATCTTAAACCGCTGAAACGCCCTTTCAGCTTCCGCGGACCACGGAATTCGGTTCGGGATTCGCTTCCCCGTTAGCTCTGTCAGGGGCCTCGCTACCTCTGCGTAATCTTTCACATAGCTTCAGTAGTAGCCACACAGGCCCAGTACGCTGCGTAGTTCTCTTTTAGTCTCCAGTGCCTTTAAACCTTTGATCGCTGCAAGCTTCTCAGGGTCAGGTGCATGCCGTCCCGAGCCTACCACATGTCCCAAATACCGGATCGATAGACGAGCTATCTGGCACTTATACCTATTGACCTTCAGGTTAGCCCGCTTTAGTGTCCCAAACATCTGCCCCTGGTGTTCCGCGTGCTCTTAGAGCATTTCGCCAAAAATGGCTATATCATCCAGGTATGCACAGAAGTATCTGCTGTGTGGCCTTAGCAGTTCGTTCATTGTCTTCTGGAATGTTTGAGCAGCGTTTTTAAGCCCGAAGGGCATTACCGTCCAGGAAAACTGTCCGCGATGACACGCAAACGCTGTCAGCAGGCGCGAAGAAGACTCGAGTGGTACCTGCCAATAACCTCTCCGCAGGTCGAGCAGCGTTATGGATTTCGCTTTTCCTACGCTCATTATGAGTTCTTGCTGAAGGGCCATTGGGTATACGTCCGCCACCATCCCCGCGTTTAATGCCCGAAAATCGACACAGAGTCGCATGCTGCCGTCTTTATTTGGCACGCATACCAGCGGATGGGCATACGGGCTCTCGCACGGAAAGATCAACCCCAATTCGAGCAGCTCGTCTACCTGCCTCCCCACCTCGGCCTGTAAGCTTTTGGGTACCCTGTACGGATGCGGGCTTCTGCGGACAAACCCGTCTTGCAACCTTATCTCGGGTGGCCTTACTGCCGCTACCGTCGGCCAAACTGCTCCACATGCCTCTTGAACACTTCGCAGATCACCCCGCGTTCCCGTTCTACTAAATGGACAACCATATCGCGTGATGAATAAACTTCTTCACTACGCATTGCCCCTGGCTGTGGAGCGCACTCTACTTAACCGAAATCATCGTCTTCCTCGAACATTACTCCTACCGACATAACCCTGGACTGATATGGACGCAGCTTATTCGCGTGCACCAGTTTCCGGTTACCTGCTGGCATCTGCACGAAGTATGAATGCTCGCGGTATCTCTCGGTGACACTGCCTGGCCCTTCCCATTTTGGAAACAATTTCCCTGGTCGTTGATCATCAGACACCAGTACCAAATTACCGACGTTAAACTCTTTTGCCTTCGCCCTTTTGTTGAATTGCGTAGCGTAGGTGTTTTGCGTTTCGAGCTGACCATTTCCGCAACCTGCGCCGCGCGCCTCAGCCGCCCTCGTGATTCTTTCATGTACACCGCTGGCGACGCCCCCAACTCTCCCGGCACTGCAGTTTCCCTCGTCCAAGCCCTCTTAAGTATACTTAACGGACCCGTTGGTTGCCTCCCATACAGCATCTCAAAAGGCGCTACTCCGGTCGTATCGTGCGGGACTTCCCTGTACCCCCAGAGCAAAAAATGCACAATTCGATTCCAATTCCTACCCTCCTTCTCTATTATGTGGTATAGCATGTTCTTAAAGGTCCTGTCCCATCGCTCGACCACCTCATTGCTCTCAGGGTGCCCCGGCGTGGAAAATCGAGGGGAGCAACCTAGTTTCGACAAAAACTCTCTTGTCAGTGCCGCTGTAAAGTTAGTGCCGCAGTCGGGCGCTATAACCTCGGGTATGCCTGCTCTGCTAAATACTGCCAGTAGTGCATCGCAGGTTGCCCTAGCGCTTAATGAACGCAAACACACCACCTCGGGTCAGCGCGTGCATAAGTCGATGACGCATAAACAGTACTTATGACCCCGGCCTGATGCTGGCTCCAGCGGCCCAATAACGTCCACGTTAACCTGCTGAAACGGATATCTTGGTCTCGTAAGGGGGTTCGATCGGGACGCTGTCCCCGAGACGCCAGTCTGCCCTCGCCTGGCAGCCATGACAACTGTTGCAGTGCCGCCGTACGTCGTCTCCTACGCCTGGCCAATAAAAACTGTACTTGATCCCAGGGCACGTTTTACGGCAACCATAATGCCCGGCCCAGCTTGACTCGTGCGCCAGTTGAAAAACTTCCTCTCTGCGGCATTTCGGCAGTACCAGCTGCATTACCAATAGCCCCAACACCTCATCCTTATGATAAAGTAACCCGTCGATTACTAGCATACTGCCTTTTCCTGTCGCTGCTCCTCTCCACGCTTCCTGTAAAGTCGGGTCTCCCCGTTGTTTCTCGCGAAATTCGTCTGACGCGGACCTCTCCTTCATGCCGACGCTCGGGGCTTTGTTAGGCAACACGCTGTCATCCCGCTGATCCCCTTCATTGCGGTTTGCTACTGCTACCTCGCTGATCAACACCTCCTCGGTCGCGTGTCGCTCTACCAATTTTGCGCAAGTGTCCACCTCGTCCTGACGCCATACGGCCTCGGCGTGCTGAGGCTCGCTTTCGAACTCTGGCCGAGTGCCGCCCACTTCTGAGGTACCCTCTACTACCCTTAGAGGGTGCTCTCCTCGTGTAGTAGTTTCCATGCTTCTTCAGAAAGTAGGCAATCTGTTCGTGCCGTTAGACGGTCCGTTAACGTGCACAACACTGGGACTGGTTCCCTAACGTCGGAAAAAACCCCATTCTAGCGCGACACAGTCAGAGGAATAACTGCGAGCTTGGCCTATACTTTCTCCCCGAACGCCGTTCAGGTTGACCATCCTATGCGGTTGCACCAACTCTGGCGCGACCATGCTCTCACGGACTACTGTAATTTCCGCACCTGTGTCCAACACTGCTCCTATATGTTTGTCTTTGCAGTCGAGCGATACTGGAATTAAATCACTGTGTGCGGCTGGGGGACCTTCAATCGAAACATGCGCCACTAAGCTGTCTTCTTTACTGTTCGGAAGCACTTCCATCGGCTGCTTCTGACGCTGCGGGCAATTCCATTTCTGGTGCCCTGTACTGCCGCAACTGCAGCAGGCCCTGGGCTTTGGTTTCATCTCCACGAAATGGTTTTTCCAAGCCCCGTGGCCGTTCATTGTCTCTTCGTCGGATCTAGCCCTGCTCACGCTTTTCGACTCCGCCACGCTTTGCTTCGTCTGCCTCACGGCGCTGTTCGTCCCCTGTGCTTCTTCAAACGTTCAAAGCGACGCGGATATCTCTGGGCCGCTCATCCACGTTCTACCTTCTTGGAGTGTCACATATCGCAAGACCTCCTCCGACAAATTTTCTTTAATTGGTTGGCCACCAAAAGCTTGACCAGGCCCTCGAATGTCAACACCCCTCTTGCCTGAAGGTAAAAGTGGAGGTAACTCTCTAAACGTGTCGAAAAAGGTCTCTACTCCTCGTTCGCACGCTTGCCTGACCCCAAAAATATTTTTAGATATTCCCCGGCTGAAAGTCTGAGCTCGTAAAGCACCGTTTGCTTGATTACCTGGTAATCTTTTTGCTCTGTTGGGCTTAGCTGCGTGGACAAAAACGGGACTCCGCTACCAACGCGAAAACTGAACGTCCCCAAAGCTCCCCCGGTACCTCGTACGCTTCTAGGGCACTTTCCACGGACTCAAACCACACCGGTGCTTTAGCCTCGGCTGGAAATTTGGATAACACCCCTGTGAGGACATTTAAGTAGCGTCTCAGTTCGCTACACGGATCCCGCCTGCCGAACTCGGGTCCACTCCACCGAGAGCTTCCGCCCATCATCTGGAACAGCCTCTCCATCTCCAACCGCAATTCCTGCAGTCTACGCTCCGGCGTGAGATTTCCGAAACGGTCATCTTTCTGGCTCTCCCGCGCACTACCCTCTCCTGGGTTTCCCACGTCGCTCTCGTCTCCCGACTCACGACTCATGGCCTGTGCTCGCCTGTACAGGTTCAAGTGGGCAAACCTCGTGTCCATAGGACGTCTTAAGACTCAAAAAAAAGCAGCGGCACCCCTGAGATGTAAGAACACCAGAGGACTCACCACTTTTGAAGTTGCTGCTCACTGGTCTCTTGTCGTTCCAGCCGTAAGACGCTCGACATTGCTCGATGTCGCCGGGGTTGTCGCCGGACTGATGAATTGGGATGACCGTAGCTGGACCCCTGGCTTCCTCGGGTCGATGGATGCCACACCGCCGCCTCCTCAGCTCGGTGGCTTCGCTCTTCGTTGGAACAGCCGATGTCTTGGCTTTTGGTCTTGTGTGTTCTCCGCAACACGACGATCTCCTGGTTGCGCAGAGTGCTCCTTGTCGTCGTCGTCTCGATCCTGTCGGACTGCGCCAGTAAAACTCGACCTTCTACCCACTCCCCCTGTTCCCTTGAGCAGAGCTCTCCCAGCTGCGCAGCGGCTGTTGCAACAGAAGGGAGTGTAAGGTTGGTTGCTTCTCGGTGTCCGTCTTGTCTTGTCGTGGCTGCTGCTGCTTGTTCGGGAATGTAGGCCAGCACATTTCGAACGTTAACAACTCGACTTTATATACATAAACTTATGTACATATTTACAAGACTTCATTGTTGTAACCGTTGCATGTTGCCTCGGCAGGGCCAATAGTGCAGAGCACTCTTTGCTGCGACCAGAACCCACGCGAGGACTCGAAAACCAGGTTTTAATACCTCGGTTGCCCCTCCCGATTCTCCTCACGGCCAACCAAAGCAATTTAGTTCGTTTATTAGACAGAAAAAACACTTGTTGCCGCCCCCTCTTCTCGCTCTCTTCTTCCTGCACTCGACTGCCGGGTCGGAAAAAGAGAGACGAAAGGACCAGCCTGCACACAACGTTCCGCGAACTGTGCGAACGCACACAATGGTGGCGCCGTTCGGCTGCGGGCCTCCTGCATTACCGCGAGATGGCTACGCGTTCCAGCACGACAGCCGTCCGCGGACTCTAACCCTGACGGATGGGTGACTATGCACTGTCCTTACGTCACCAGCCGGCAATCCGCAGTCCGAGGACCATTTAGCTGGTTGCTAGAAGCAGCGACTGACTGCGGTATTCTTCCCAGAAGGGGTGCGCTTACGCCGAGATTATTGTCTTCTGAGAATCGTCTTTTTGGAAAGCGCGCCCTTTTGAGACCGAAAAGACTCGCTCACATGGCCTGCGACGCCATACCTTACAACCATGATCACTCGAGATACAATGTGTGGCATGTGAGATAAACAGTGTGGTAAACCTGAGAGAAAGGTGTGTAATCACATCAAGAAACACGAACATGTAACCAGTAATTGTGAAACACTTCATTACTACGTCGACTTAAACACGCTGCTCAGCAGCGGCGCTGCACATTTCAGCTTTCGCTCGTTAATAATTTGTACGATTGCTTGGACGGTGACCTTTTTTTGGCTAGTTGTTCCACAACTCTTGCTTGCTACCATTCTTCAACATCTACATGACGCTCCTACTGTGGGCCACTTCGACGTTTCTCACACATACGAGCGTGTGCGGCAGCTGCTCTTTTTCATTTTGCCGGGTCTTTATTGTTTTGTACGCCGATATGTCACTGCTTGCAAGCTCTGTCAGCGTCGTATACATCCCGCTTTTCTTCGGCTGGCTTGCTTAAACTTATCAACATTCCACGGAAACTATTGTTTCGCGCTGGCCTCGACTTGCTCGTTCTTTTTCTTACGTCTGCATCAGACAACAGATGGATTGCACTCGCAACCGACTATTTATTACATAACATGTGCCTTACCAAGTAGCTGCGTTACATACGTTGAAGACATTCTCCTCGATGATGTCTTTCTTTGACATGGGGCCCCACGCCAGCTTCTTGCAGATCGTGGCCGCTGCTTTCTCGAAAGAGTTATCGACGAACTCATTTGTAGCTGCTCTATCAAACATCAAATTACTGCAGCCTAATATCCACAAGCTAAAGGTCTTCCCGAGTGCCTCACCCGAAATATAACAGAGTTGTTGTCAGTATAGACTTTATATTTAATGCATGGGTTTGAGTGCCGCCACATTAGGCTGTTAACCTTCGTGTTTTGTAGTTTTAACAAGCAAACGAACAATGTTAAGGCAGACGAATTCGCACGAAAACTATTGGGTTGTTGCTTGCAATGTTTCATGGCCTTATAAAGTCACATCACAATTTATTAGTACAAAAAAACATAAGCTTAACAGCCCCAAATAGCCGCACCCAAACGTCTTACGGAAAATCAGATACGTCTGTGCTTACCACCATGGTTGGGACGCAACCCTACCGTACGTCACTTTTACAGACAATTCGTTCAAACACGACATTGCGAGACTCTGGTGGTTATCCAGTGGCACAGTTGCGTGTAAATATTGTAATTATTCGCTGCTGTCTTGCATGTGGCCTCGTGTTTCCAGTGACAATATCAGGGTTTTGGGACCTTAGACACCACAAGAAAATGGCAGCATATCCACGGGGTGAATGATGGAGAGTGGGGCGAAGCATCCATCCATCTATTCGTTCTTGCTTCCATCCGTCCATGCATCCGTCTGTGTGACCACCCAAGCGTCCATCCGCCCGTCCGTGCGTGCATCTACTCGTACGTCCATACGTCCATCCGTGCGTCCATTCCTGCGTTCGTTCATGCATCCGCCTTGCGTCCGTTCTTGTGTCCATCCGTCCGTGCAGCCATCCGTGCGTCCGTCCATGCTCCATGCATCTGTCTGTGTGTCCATTCGTCCGTCTTGTCAACACTCCAAGTACCACCACCTCGCATCTTTTGATCATATATTCCGCATAGAGAAGCACCGCTATCCAGTGGACATTTCAAGGACTTAACGCGAGGTGGCACACGCACACTTTCTTACAGCTTGCGCTTCGCGTCTACTTCTCACCTAAAACCACCTTGAGTTCATGCTATATAATATTTCACTGTATTCATGACACTGTGGCCCAACGCTCGCTAAACCTTTCTAAAACAAAGGGTTACGCCCAGCGAGTATAACGTAGCAACCCTTTCTTGTAATATAGTGCTCAACGTGCATGCTAATGGCTGCTAATGGGAAATGAGAGACAGGAGAGTTCGGCCTTCAGCTAACGCGCACGCTGCAAATTTTTTATTGTTCAACGACGCACAGGAGAAATCTCCAACCGGAACCACCTTGCAGGTCAAAGCGTGAGACATGTTACGCACTACTACAAGGGATGAACGGTTGCCGCTTTAAGGAGCTTCGCCCCTGAAATAAATGTTTTTACTATTATGAATTTATTTCCGTCTCGCCGTTTTTTCTTTCTCTCTTCATTTCATTCTCTCATCCCTTCGTACTCGTTCTCAGGGTTATTACAGGCCACGCCGGAGTGGTGAGTATTGGGGCCACATGAGTTCTGTGGCACATGCCTGCTAATTATGATGATAGTTTGGTGGTACAGTCACACAGTTTGCGCCGAGGTAAAACAGCTTCAATGCTAAATTTAAAATCAGCTTTATTCTCGCTGAAGGCCATTATGCACAATTATCTGTGAACCAAGTGATCTTGTATATTCCAGAAGAGAATTAATCACGAGTTCTATGATCTTGCACGTTGTCTGAAGCATTTGCCCATTCCAAGTGCGTAATTATGAAAAAAGCGAGAACTTCCTCGGAAGACCAGTGTGGTCGATCAGTAAAACATGCTTTGAACTGCTTTTTTTCAATTGCATGAAACGGGAAGTTGGTGACCGCAACTAATGTATGATTTCATGAAATTTGGAGGGTATTGACAAACATCAACAAGTAAGTTACCTCCCTCTCATGTGAAGGTGGGGTACTTCAGATATACTGTGCGGCCTTTCATTGCAAAGCCTCTCCAGTGCCGTAAATTCATGAAACTTGGACATGTGAGCAGCGTCTGCGAGAATTCGGAGGTATGCCACCGCTGCGCCGAGCCCCATGCAGCAGATAAGTGCGTCGCTACTGTCAAGAAATGCTCCAATTGCAATGGATCTCATGAAGCCACATCGAAGGACTGCCCGCGTATTCAGAAGGAAATCGCCATGTTGAAGTAGATGGTACGCAATCACTCATCTCATCGAGAAGCCGCAGCTAAAGTCAGAAGGCGTCGTTCACGTCGATGTCAGTCTTCAAGGACATCTGCTACCTCCTCGATGCGTTTGCTCGCTCTAGCATCATTACCACCTCCTTTACTTCCTAGACCACATGCTGTGGGAAAGGCTGTAAAGGTGAAAGCCAGTGAGCATACACTAACTGCGACAGAATGGCCTGACCTTCAAAGGGAGGCAGCATCAAGCGAACCAAAGGAGTGTCATGACGGCCAGCCCGGGATCCCGGTTAGAGATCTTTTCAACCAAGACAGGCAAGTGACTGCAATCGTGCAATCATTGATTGCCATGATTCGCACGCTACTGAGCAGCATAGAATCTCCGTCTGCTAAGAGTGCACTGCAAATACTGGATGCACTGAATCCAGTACTTCTAACATCGTATAAGCACAATGGCTCAACGAAATCTCATCTTCCGCACACTGAAGTTAAAAGTGCGTCAATGTTTCAATAGAATGCTAGAAACATGAAGTCATGTATCTCGGACTTTCGCCAATTTGTTCGGGCCAATCAATTTCCTATACTTCTCATATGTGAACCAAACGTATTGTAGTGACAAATACAGGCTCTAAAAACGACGAAGACGACGTTTGTTGTAGCGGAGGCTCGTGCTGCTGCAGCTGCTGCTGAAACCGCTGGTTGCTGTCTCGGTGCTGTTAGGCCCAGTAAACGGTTGCTCCACCCCGGCGTGTGTCTAACAGTATTCTTACATTTGGTGGAGAGTGCTGGTTGTCTCAAACTGGAACTCCGTTCCCGTACTCTACCTCAGCCCCCCGCCTCGCCAATGCATGACAACATGACCCAGCCCCCTGCAGTGATAATCCCATCTGTCACCTGTTCCGAAATGTCACGACAGCGAGATCCAGTGATTTTCAACGCGACCGACGACCAAGACGCCGAAAACTGGATGTCGCAGTATGAAGCGGTAAGCACCCACAATAAGTGGGATGACACAGACAAGCTTGCTTACCTCAACTTCTATCTCGCGGGTGTGGCAGAACTGTGGTTTAACAACCACAAAGCGGAAATACCCTCTTGGTCAACCTTCAAGATGCGCTTCGCAGAAGTCTTTGGCCGACCCGCTGTTCACAAGCTCCGCGCCAAACAGCGCCTGCGCTGCCGCGCACAGCGCTCGGGCGAGACATTTACCTCGTATATTGAGGATGTTCTGGACCTATGCCGTCGTATCGATTCTGACATGTCTGACACTGACAAAATACGGCACATCATGAAAGGTATCGAGGACGACGCCTTTGACATGCTCGTTGCGAAAAACCCGCAAACCGTCGCCCAGCTTATTCAGCACTGTCAGAGTTTCGACGAGCTGCGCAGAAGGTGGATTTCTACTCGACGTCCAAACCTTGACACGACCTCTACAGCTGGGTTAACCATTGGCGCTGTTTCCTCGGAACAAACCACGTTAATGCAGCAAATCCAGCAGTTTGTTCGAGAAGAAGTTTCGCACCAATTGTATCTTGTGCCGTACGTCCCGACCAGTGCGCACACGCTGACCCCAACGCTCCGCAAGGCAATCGAAGAGCAAGTTTCTGACGCCCTGTCTCCCACATACAATCCTCCGCCTATCTCCGCCCCTCTCACTTACGCTGAGGCCGCCAGACAATCGCCGCTGTCGCTACCAACCGTCACGGATCTTGCTAGACAGCCCCGTCCCCTCTACGCAGCAAGTCCACCCACCTTCTGTTCGCCACCCACACCGCCATCAACAAACCCTTTGCGCACTCCAGACAACAGGCCAATTTGCTATTTCTGCCAGCTTCCTGGTCATGTAGCACGCTACTGCCGTCGTCGGGATTACAAACCTTCTGCTGGTGAGGCGACTTACGACTCCTGTCGTCCAGAGCGACCACAACCGTCTTCGTTCCCCCCCCCCCCACTTCGGATCAGTCGCCGCCACGTCGCCACGGCTTCGACAGGAATCGGTCGCCCTCACCATGGCGCCGCTCTATTTCTCCTATGCTTCCTCGATCACCACCCGCCCAAACGAAAAATTGACCATCGCCGTTCCAGAGGCGAGAGCTGCGCACACATCAAAACCTTCAAGACCTTCGTTTTTAGCTGCTAATGAAATAACTGTGCAAATTGATGGTGTACCTGCGAAAGCGCTCGTTGATACTGCTGCTGCCGTGTCTGTGCTAAGTGGTGAACAGTGCCGCAAGTTGAAGAAGCTTACGCTGCCGCTTTCCGATGTCTCTCTCCGCACGGCCACTGCGCATCACATCCAACCTTCTGCGGCGTGCACAGCTCGACTGGTCATCCAAAATATTTTGTATGTAGTCGAATTCGTTGTGTTTATCCCATGTTCACACGATATCATCTTAGGCTGGGACTTCCCAGCCTAAGAACGTCAGAACGTCTGTTGTATCATCTTAGGCTGGGTCTGTTTCCAGCGGCGAATGTTCTTCACTTAAACAGGCCAACATGTCCGCTGAGCGACACCAGGATCCATAGATAGCGTTTCTCTTAAAGTACCTGTCTCAGACGTCTCCACGTACCGACAACCGTTTACTTCGACGAACTACTCGCCATTTTACCATCCGTTACGGTCTTCTGTACCGGCGATCGAAACTACCTATCTGATGGCCGCAATTGGTTGCTGGTAATACTTCCCCACCTACGTTCTGACGTCTGTGCCTCCTTCAACGCGCATCCGCAATGCGCCCACGCAGGTGTAGTGAATACGTATGGTCACCTACGAATTCGATATTACTGGCACGGAATGTACCACTTTGTTAGGCAGTACGTCCGTTCATGTTCCTTGTGCCAACGCCGGAAGAGCTCCCGTCGCACAACCACAGGGCCACTCCAGCCACTGCATTGTCCTTCTCGACCTTTCAGCCGCATCGGAATCGACTTGTACGGTTCCCTACCATACACACCAAATGGAAACCGCTGGGTCATCGTAGCCGAGGACCACCTTACGCGCTACGCCGAAACTTCGGCACTTCCCGAGGCCACTGCGCGTGAAGTCGGCCTGTTCATTCTGCACAACCTCGTCCGTCGGCATGGTGCCCCCCGCGAGCTTCTCATTGACCGTGGGCGTTCCTTCTTGTAGGAAGCTGTAGAAGCCCTCCTACGTGAATGCAACATTGTGCATCGAACAACGACCGCATACCACCCCCAAACCAACGGGATGAAAAAGTGATTTAATCACACGCTTGGTGACGAGCTCTCCATGTATGTTTCTGATGACTATACGAACTGGGACCGCACACTGCCATTCGTTACTTATGCTTACAATAGCGCAATTCAATCGACAACTGGATTCTCCCTCTTCTTCCTTCTTTATGGTAAGGAACCTTCACCGTCCTTGGACACTATCCTTCTGTACCGCCCAGACCCTTCGGAATCGACAAATTTGGCCGAAGCCACCACATATGCCAAAGAATGTCGGCAGCTAGCACGTTCGCTAACTACGCACGATCAGGCTCGCCAGAAGCACTCGCATGACCGACACTCATCCCCTTCGTCATACGCGCCTGGGGCAATCGTGTGGCTCCGCGTGCCATTGTTTGCCCCAGGCATTTGCTCAAAGTTCATACCCAAGTATGATGGTCCATACCGAATCCTGCGCCAGACTTCACTAGTCAACTACATAGTTGAACCTATTAAGTCACCTACAGATCAACGGCGCCGTGGGCGTGAGACTATGCATGTCGAACGTCTAAAACCTCACTACGACCCACCAGTCCTGTCCGTGCCATAGGCCACTAAAATGGCTCCTTTTGCACCGGGGAGTCAATGTAGTGACAAATACGGGCTCTAAAAGTGACGAAGAAGACGTTTTTTGTGGTGGAGGCTCGTGCTGCTACAGTCGCTGCTGAAACCGCTGGTTGCTCTCTTGGTGCTGTTAGGCCTATTAAACGGTTGCTCCACCCCGGCGTGCGTCTAACAGTATTCTTATAGTATCAACGCCTTATAGATTGCCTGGTTATGAAGCTTTTTGTTCAGCCGCTTGCGAAAAACAAAGCAAAGTAATTGTTAACATCCGCATGGACTTGACTCATCTTTCCCACCCAATATGTTCAAATGACGACAATCAGTACGTGTGTGTTCGTGTAAAGAAGAATGCTGTTTCGTTCACACCTATCGATGGATACATATCTCCGTCATCGCGATTTGACTGCGACATATTAAAAGACATTCTAATGAGGACTGATGGGCCTTGAATCATCACCGGTAACTTCAACGCCCATCACATGCTTTGGGGAAGCACTAGGATGAATACCCGGGGCAGGAATATTGTTACATTTGCTTCCGAGTACGACCTTTTCATAATGAGCGATGGTACCCCAACATATCTGCGGGGTCTCACGTATGGCAGTTGCCTTGACCTGACATTGGTGTCACGGTGCTTCTCCAACAAAGTTAAATGGTATTGCGATATTGAGTCTCATGCAAGTGATCACATACCCACATACGTGAAGATCAATGGTATCAGCAAAAAATTCTCTTCCCGTGTTGTAATTGGCACTGACTGGTCGATGTTTACGACGCGTGTTGAAGACGCTTGCCAAGAATGCCTTGCCTGCAGCCTGGAAAATACCATCGCGGAAACTGTGCAAGCATCCAAATGTAATTTATCATTCTCGTCTGAAATAACACAGTCCGACATCGAACTGGAAAGATGACGAGCTGTACAAAAGCGTGCTGAAGGACGATACAGACGCACAAGATCAATTTACGACCTGAGGAAAGTAAGACGGCCCCAGAAAAAGATTCAACGACACATTTACAAGCTGGAGAGAGAACGCTGGAAAGCATTCTGTGAATCTCTAGACCACCATAAACCGCTGTCATATATCTGGAGAACAGCTCGTGGTCCTCGCTCCTCTCCGCAAGAGCGGCACCCTTTTAAAGCTTTGGCACTGCATCATGGAAAAACAAAGCTCGAGGTGGCTGAAGAATTGTGCACGAGAGTTGCCGGGAATATTATGAAAGAGAGCATCGACGCCGTGATCGTTCCTGAGACGCGGTTACCAGAAATAGACATTCCATTCACCATGGAAGAACTGGAAGGTGCGTTAGTCGCTTCTAAGCGCACGTCATCGCCAGATCCTGATGGTATTACTTATAGTGCATTGGGACATCTTGGAGAAAAAGCCAGAAGTGAACTTTTAACATGGTTCAACAACTCCTGGCTCAGCGGCAGTGTTCCCCGAGAATGGAAAATAAGCCGATTAATACCACTTTTGAAATCGGGAAAATCACCCATGGACTTGATAGCGTACCACCCTATTGCCCTCGCAAGCTATCTCGGAAAAGTTATGGAAAGAATGGTTCTATTTCGTCTCGAGTGGTACTTGGAACGATACACCAACTACCTTTCTTGCATGGCAGGCTTCCGTCGGGGCCGCTCCTCCATCGACTGTGTCCTCGACTTATCGACATTTGTTCAGCAAAAAAAAGTCGCAGGCGTATGTAAGTGGCACTCTTTCTTGACGTGAAGGGTGCATATAATAATGAAGCTCACGATGCCATCCTCACTTCTCTCGCAGCAATGGAGATTGGTGGACGAATGTTTCAATGGATAAAAGATTATATAACTGGTAGGAATTTTATTGTGCAAACAGATGAGGGTAAAACTACTGAACATTACACCTACTGCGGAGTACCTCAGGAAGGTGTTTTAATCCCCACCTTGTTGAACGTTGCCCTCATTGGTCTGGCGAAGGATCTGCCAAAGTCGGTGTGCCTATTCATGTACACCGAAGAGATTTGCCTCTGGAGGGCTGCAGTTACTCGCCTTCAGGTGCGTGCACGAATACAGCAGGCAGCAACCCTCACAACAGCCTGCCTTCAGAAACAAGGCCTGACTATATCAACTGTGAACTGCGCGTTGATGGTGTTTACACGCAAACCAATGACGCCATAACCTATTTACATCAATGAGCAGAGTGTCAAATACGCACGGATGCATCGTTTCCTGCGCATAATAATCGACAGAAATCTTTCGTGGAGCCCGCATTGTGAGTACTTGAAGAAGAGACTGCTATTTATTGAGCATATAATGAAATTCATGTGCGGGAAAGCTTGGGTAACTTCTTTGGCCTACATGCTACAGCTGTACAGGGCCCTATTTCTGGGTCTGTTGCGCTGCAGCTCGCCGGTAGTGACTAACACTTGCAAATCCAATACTCATTCATTGGAGAGTTTGCAGGGTAAGGCGCTGCGTATACGCCTAGGACTGCCCCGATGCGATTGTACTTATGCCACAATCGTGCTTGTCAAAGACCATCCGGTCAGGACATATAGAGTTGTGGATTGACTCAGAGCGCACATTCAACATGCTAGCCGTGTCCCCTACCACCACTTGGCCCTTCTACCTTCCGGAAGACCACGTGCTACGTTTTCAGACGTCATAGCCAAGCACCTAAACAGCATTACATCAAGATATACGCCAGCTAGAAGAATTGCACTTCCTTTGTGGTGCCTTGACCAGCCGCAAGTAAGTCTAGAAATTCCGGGTATCAAAAAGAAAATCAATCACTCCAGAGTAGCAATGAAGCAAGCAACACTGCTATTATTATATGAGTTGTACTTGAACTGAACGCAGATATACACTGATGGGTCCGTCTCGTGTAGCAACTCATCAGGTGCCACTGTAATTCCGGCTGCAGCAATGACAATCAAATTGAAGTTGTCGCTTATGACTACGTCTACGGCATCAGAGATTGCTGATATAAGGGCTGCTTTACAATAGCTAGTTCACAAGCGCCCAGGAAAATGGGCCATATTCTGTGATTCGAAGGCAGCACTTCTAAGTGTGCAGTTTGCAATGCGTAGGAGGAATCATGAACAATTGGTACATGAAATAAGACATTGCCATCATGAAACTCTTGCACGAGGGCATGAAATTATATATCAATGGCTGCCTGGACATATCGGTATTACCGGAAATCAATTAGCCGATGATGCAGCCCACTCAGCCCATGAAGGAACCCGTGGGGTCCTGATTCCTCTATCAAGGACTGATGCCGCAAGACAACTTTACCTGCTGGCTCGAGATCTTACACGCACGTTCTGCTCGTCTACCAGCTTACAGAGGTGTCACTTATATGAACTGGATCCTTTGCTCAAGATACAGCTACAATCACAACTTTCCCGCTCCAATGCGACACTGTGATGCCGCCTTTGGTTGGGCATTGCATTCACAAAGGTCTACTTCTTTCGCATTGGTATGACAGACAACTCTACATGCGACTCCTGCGGAGCTGAAGAGACCATTGAACACGTCTTGTGCAACTGCTCTAGCTACGACACACAGCGATGCCTGCTCCGAATTGTTTTGAATCAACTTGACTATAGACTATTTTGTGTGCAGAAGATACTGGGACCTTGGGCATCTGCCTCAGTTGCGCAGAAAGTGACTAAAGCACTCCTACTCTACTTAAAGACAACAAACCTGAGCGACCACCTGTAGAATGTGTGTGCTCCCCCGAGTGTGCTCGTGATTGTGTGTGCCTTCTTATCTCACGGCAACCTCTTTTCTCTCCTTCATTCCTTCCCCAGTGTAGGGTAGCAAACCGGATGTGCGTCTGGTTAACCTCCCTGCCTTTCCTTGCATCGTTGTCTCTCTCTCTAAGATACATATTTTACGGAAACTTCAGACCTCCCGGAAGAATACTTCAACGCTTCTTACTTTGAAAGCTCGAGTAGTCGGATGATGGAAGTGATTTTCCTGTAACATGCAAGCTCAAGTTTCATGAACTTATGCTTGCCATCATTACCGAAAGTATCTGAAGCTACAGAAATCAGAGCACAAAGAGGACATATCGGCATGCGAAAAATAAAAGATACGCTGAATTTCAACTATTCTTTCAAAGACCAAGTATACGGAAATTGAGTGTAACGTAGAAGAAAAAATAAGAAATATAATTCTCAAAGAAATTATTCTTTCTAGGAACATGCTCTTCATTGTTATAGAAAATTCATACAAACTGAAGAAATACTTTCTCATCCTCTATGTTTGCTTTATAACTGCACTGTTAGACAATTTTATAGGACGTACCTGGCTGTGAGATTGCCTGAATTATGTGACCATCACTTCTTCGAGAATGAGGATTAAGAAATCATACACACAAAAATTGTCCCACCGACAGGTAGCAATAAATGTTGAAAAGAGTTACATATTGACCAGTTTACCTCGAGATTAAACAAGAAAACTATATTTTCCAAAATTTTAAAGAAGGTAGAGTGCATACCATTACTCCATCTTTTGTGTGGCGGGGCGCATACAAGCGTAAGCGATACGTCTTGGAGTGCTTATTGCATTCAGGCTTCTATGCCAATACTGGACAGCAGCATCGCAGCCGCTGGCGCAGATTGAGCAAATGCTTGTTCGGTGAGGAGAGAAATGGCGTGCCGATTCCTTTTCCTCTATAACGGCCCTTCAGGTGCCACTTAGTCTCGCGCCACTTACAAGAGGCAATGGGAAAGTTTACACCATACCAACGTCTCCCAGTGACTCTGAAACGAAAAGGAAGGGTTCTTATTTCACTAATGCTTCTTACTGCATTTGGTCAGAAGAGGGCTCCAAACAATACTTTAAACAAGTGGAGATGAATAAACTGGTTGTGCTGCTCGATTCTGTGTCAGAAGCGTCGTCGGTATCTTGACACCAGCAGCAAGATTGAGCTGCCACCAGGCTCTCCGCCTCTGGATCGACGAATGAAAACTATGCGAGGAACAGCTCAATGACGCTTAAAGAGTGTTTTTGTGCTGCTGGTCATAAAACTAAGGGCCTCAGTTGAAGCTAGTGTATCCAGGTGTCCTACAAAGAACGGCACGACTACCCGCTGTTCGCACGTGATTTCAGATATGGGTCGCTGGGGGCAATGTGCAACGTGGTGTGAGAATCAATCCGAAGAAACATACAGAGCTCTTGTCGTCTTGAGCTCTCGCCAACTGATAGGCCGGCTACCCGGTGCGTAGCATTTGGCGCTTTGCGCATGCAGTTGGCTTCCTGTACAGATTTCCCCCTTTAGGCGGGAATACTTAGGTCAAGCAGATGGGATTGCAAATGTCTCAATACAAGCTTAAGGAGAGCACACTATAGCTTTTCCTTTGGTAGGCCTTCCACACGGCTGATCATCCTTTCTCATTGCCCTGCTTGCAATGAGAAAGGATGAAGAAGTATGTTTCAAAGAAGTATGTGGTGGTGTTAGTCGTACACCGCCCCCTTAGAAAAAAGTAAAATGAGAATCAGGGAAGCATTTGATATCACGCAGGAATGTTCCTAAAAGTACACCAGCCACCCTTAAAATAGCTTACAAGGCGCGAAGACTAATTATTAATCAAGATATCAAGGTTCCCGACGAAAATCGCCTATCGAGATGCACACTGATGAATTGATCTTCAGTAACATTCAACTGGAGTTGGAAGTTTCTTGAACGCTTCATGCACTATCTGAGAACATTGCTTTTTCTGAGCGTCACGTATTCTATACGTGTGTGCTCTCTGTCAAAAAGCTGGTTGTTACAAGAGTGCTGTGATGCTTTCCATCATTCTTTCGCTGTATACGCCCTTTTTGCGCCTTTTCAAGTATTAGTGTTGCTCAGCTCAGCTGCTGAGTTTTATCTTTTCATTCTTAAACAAGTGCCAATAATGCCAAAATAATTGTTTTGACTAGTCTCTCCCCGCACTGCGGAGGGCAGCGTCCATTCTGTTTGTCTGTAACATCGCTTTGTTGCAATGCGAACTCCTGCAAACGAGCTGCACGCTACCTTGTTATTTTACTTGGTTTCAGAAGAATTTTAAGTTTCTTAGGTTGTTTATATATATATATATATATATATATATATATATATATTTATTGAATTTTATGCAACCACTTTCCTTATTTTTCTGCATACGTTGTAGGCGTATAGTTAGTAAGGAAATATAAACCTGAATCCCATAACAACCCAGTTAAAACAGAAGAGAACAGAATCATCACGTGGCAGTCAGTGAACTGGTAATTCCATGAATCAAGCGTCAGTGATGCGCGTCGAAGTGGCGTTTGGTGAGAAGCGGCCATTAACATATATGCTTGCGCACAGATTCGATCGCTTGAGTTACACCCCGACTGCACATCACGGGATGTTCAGCAACATCATCTTCACTGCTCGTCTGTCTGCAAGGTCAAACAGTGCAAGGTCAAACAGTGCAAGGGCAACGTGATAGCACCAGGGAAACAACGACAACGTTGCTAAATTCACAGAAGAGTTTAACGCGACTTCAAAAGTGCACGGACTCACAGACACTTCACTTTTATCAACGTAGGTATACATTATTTTAGCGAAGCTGCTGAAATTGCATGACATGCGTGTCATCATTTTTATGATAATATATATAATTGACGTTCGTCATACAGTCACGTCCCACAATACTAACCTTGGTGCATTTCAAGCCGGTGAACAGGCTGCTTGTGCATCCTGGTTGTGACGTGTAAATCATGACATGCGTGACACTCATGCCAATATTTTTTTGTTACCTCCTGTCATATATGTTCGTCATGCAAGTCATGTCACGCCATACAGAATGTGACAATTATAAGTTGACAAAGTGACTGCAAAAGTACAAGACACTAGTATATAAATCGTGCGGTTACCGACATATATATCATAATTTTTATGCTATGACCTGCCATTTATATTCGCCATACAACCATGTTAGACCATACCTGTTTTGGTATGCCTATGATTAACGAAATGAGCAGCAGAGCAGAAAGTCGTAGGCAGCTAGCTAGCTTAGTAAGATAAATAAATAGTTAGATAAATAGATAGATAGATAGATAGATAGATAGATAGATAGAGTTAATTTGAATTCGCAGATAATCGCTAAGAAATGTTTCGTATTAACTCCTTCATGGACTAATTATGAAATGGAAGCGCACAACGTAGAAGCAGACGGAAAGACAGGGACAATCCGTCTGCTTCTACGTTGTGCGCTTCCATTTCATAATTAGTCATGTATCACCAACTCGCCCAATCAACCATTTTGACAAATTACGTTCCTTCATGGAATGGCAAATAACATTGCGCCCTTTTTGTGCTTGTTGCTGCATCCAAAAACACACCACCCAGGCATTATTTGTTGCCTTCACAGGCTTGTGATTATGCGTCAAAACAATAGCGGGTGTTTTAAATTTCATGTACACCTTTCTAAGGCTATAAATACAATGGCACTTTCTCCAAAGCGCACTGAGTCGGCGGCTGGAGCAAGTGAAAGTGGACCATTTATAATTGTGGGGAGAAATCGCAGAGAGCTCACGGCGACGAAAAGAAAAAGAATGGAGTTTTTTTGCCATTACAGGGGCTTTAGGTCGTCCCGCCCCGGTGGTCTAGTGGCTAAGGTACTCGGCTGCTGACCCGCAGGTCAAGGTATCAAATGCCGGCTGCGGTGGCAGCATTTTCAATGGGGGCGAAAATGCTCTAGGACCGTGTGCTCAGATTTGGCTGTGCGGTAAAGAAACCCAGGCAGTCTAAATTACCAGAGTCCTCGACTACGGCGTCTCTAATACTCATATGGTGGTTTTGGGACGTCAAATCCCACATATAAATTCAATGAAATTAGGAACTTAAGTCCAAAGCGGAGCTGCACAGTGAATTTGGGACAGACGCCTCGAACGTAAATAGGGCCTAAGGTCACACTATAGCTGCAGGGCGGGTGTGACAGGGCCAATCGCAGGTTTTTTTTTTTGCGTGAATCTATGTAAAAGCGCTAGTACAAGCCCCCATGGGGCTACACGGTTTAATGTAGACCCAGTACTAAAATTTTTTCCCAGGCCTACGCACCACTGCGAGAGGGGCCAGAGAAAAAGAGAAACGCCGCTGCTTGTGTCGGTCACAAGAGACTTTTTCGAAACGAAATATTTTGTTTTCTCGTGCAATGATCTTAACCCCAATATTGCGCTGAAAAACAGCCCTGCAGCAAAGACTGCTCATTACGTGTGTATGTGTACCAACAATTTCTCTGCATGCTCTGGATTGTATGTGTGTGTGTGTGTTTGTGTGTGTGTGTGTGTGTGTGTGTGTGTGTGTGTGTGTGTGTGTGTGTGTGTGTGTGTGTGTGTGTGTGTGTGTGTGTGTAAATGACGAGCGAACCAAATATACCCTATATATTTTGTCACTTTAGTCGTCTATTAAATTTCGCTCTTATAGGTCGACCACATTTTTGATAGCGCAAATTTTTTTTATTTTTTTGTGGAAGAAATGGCTCAGAGATAAATTTAAGAGAAAAATTCAGAGATAAACGCCAGGCCTGCGTGGAAGGCGCAGCACTGTCACAGTGAAAGCTAAAAAAAAAGGCCTTTCAGAGCTTTTTCTAAACTGTCATTGGGTAACTGCTGCAAGCCACTTGCTGGGAACCCCCTACAGCATAAATAATGAAAAATATGGGTAGAAGATCAGCATTCGCCATGGTATTTTTTGTCATTCTTCTGAGAAGCGGAAGGTGAGGCATGTCCCAGTGCACACTCATCAACTGGCGAAAAGCCAACAGCAGTCCCAGAAATGGTTCCCAGCTGTAGTTCTGCTCTGCCTGAGTACGACAAGTGTGGTGAAAATACTCGTGAAAACGGATCGCTGCATGCTGCATGCAAGGAAACCACTATAGCAGACAAAGGCATCGGTCATTACGCGTTCAACACGAGCGAAGACGCTAAAAATTGCAGAACGGCGAGACTCTATACGACGTATGCTAATTACACTGCACACACCAGGCGCTAACTACACCTTTCTCCCAGTTAGTAAGCGCTAACTGAAGTTCCAATCTGTCTGGCTAGACATGTTTTCCTTGCTGATATATTCCAAAATCAGGAGGAAGCTCTTTGCAAGACATGTGCCCATTTTTGGAAAAGAAAGTTCAGGCAAGGGGACTCACCAATGTTTTAGTGCCTTGGTCCTCTTTCCATTGACACGTTGGAAGAATGCGCTCAAAAAATTCAGAATCTGCAACGAGTGTGACTATTACAAGACCGCTGCTCCATACGCGTGTCAATCTTCATGTAAATTGAAAAAGACAATCAACACTATCCCGGAATGTCATGTGCCTCTTTGATGGGTGAAAAGTTGCTTGCACAGAGTTTGTTTCATTTCTTGTGAAAAATTATTGTTAGTATGTACATTGGTCATAATTTTGCATGATAGTATGCCCACCCGTATTTCTCTTTATTTTGTGTATTTCTGGTGCCTTATGTCGCTAGTTGCATAAATCGCTTGGTGTGCCCTCCTAGTCATGTCAATATATATATATATATATATATATATATATATATATATATATATATATATATATATATATATATATATATATATATATATATATATATATATATACATATTGTTACAGCGAGCTGTGATGAAATCGCTTTATTTACAAGAGGTGAGCGATGGTCGTTCGCGGCAGCGCACTGCGATCTTGCCAAGACTTTTCGTCTTCCTCTCCTTCTCTTCTCTGCCTTTTACTAGCCCGTTACATTCCCCCGCAAGCACACGAAGCCAGTAGGGCGAGTTATGATGCACCCGGAGGGTAGAAAGGTTTCAGGCGAGCAATGTGAGTGAGCTGCGTTCTGCTCGATTGTCGACCATAGGACAAAAGACGAGCTATTACGTAAGTGAGCTGGATGAGACGCTCCAAAACTACAAATGGGCCTGAATATCGTGACAGAAGCTTTTGACACAATCCACGCTTGCGTTGCGGTTTCAAAAGCAACACCAAGTCACATTTTTCGAATAAGACCGGTTCGTGACGGTCGTCGTTACGTTCCTTCGAACGACGTTGAGGGGCCAGAGTTCGAAGACGAGCGATTCCACGGGCTTCTTCCGCTAGGCACAGGGTGCTCGATACAGAGTCGTCATTGTGTACAATGAAGGGTAAGAAAGTGTCTAGAGGGCTTAGTGGCAACCTGGCGTACAACAGATAAAATGGGCTGAAGTTTGTTGTTTCATGTGTCGCCGTGTTGTAGGCGTACGTGATAAAAGGCAGCACTTCAGCCCAGTTCTTGTGATAGAAAGAAACGTACATGGCAAGCATGTTGGTCAGCGTTCTGTTTGTCCGTTCGACGAGGTCATTCGTCTGCGGATGATACGGTGTGGAATGACGGAACTGTGTCGTGCACATGCGTTGTAATTCTTCAACGGCATCAGCAGTGAACTGGCGGCCACGGTTGCTGATAATAACACGCAGTGGGCTATGGCGAAGGACCACAGAGTGGAGCAGAAAGACTGCCACGCGCGGATGCAGCGGTAGAAGAGGGAATGACTGCGGTTTCTGCATACCACGTAAAATGATCTACGCAGACGATTATCCAACGGTTCTTATTGTTAGATAACGGAAATGGACCCATAATGTCAATTTCTACTTGTTCAAAAGGCGTGCTGGTTGGTGTTATTGACTGAAGGGGACCTGGTGTAGCGGTGGCCGGGCGCTTGTGATGTTGGCACGTCTCGCAGCTAGCGATGTAACGTTTCGTTGTTTCGTACATCTTGGGCCAATAAAAGCGTTCCTGCGTGTGGTTCAGCGTTCGTATGAAGCCGAAATGACCGGCTGTCGCATCGTCATGCATAGCACGTAGAACACTGGAGCGAAAGCTCTCGGGAACAACTAGAAGAAAACGTGCTCCATGTCTGGAGTAGTTAGTTTTATAGAGCAACTTGTCTCGGACCGTAAAGCGACCAATGTGTTGGGAGGCACGTGCGACGGCAAAAAGAGGATCCAGGTTGAGATCGTTACGTTGTTCTCTGTGGAAGTCAGCCGCGTCGGGGAACGGGCTTGCAACAGCGGCAAGGCAGTCGTCAAAATTCTCAGCATCGCAATCGGTAGTCGCAAGAGGATTCCGGGAGAGGCAGTCTGCGTCAGCGTGACGACGGCCACTCTTGTACGACACCGTAAAGTCGTATTCCTGAAGTCGCAGCGCCCAACGTGCGATGCGGCCAGAGGGGTCACGCAAACCAACCAGCCAGCATAACGAATGGTGATCGGTAATTATCTTAAATGGCCTCCCGTAAAGATAACAACGAAACTTCTGTACAGCGAAAGCAGCTGCCAGACATTTCTGTTCCTTAACTGTGTAATTGCGTTCAGATGTGCTCAGGCATCGGCTGGCATATGCCACGACATGCTCTGCGCCATTGTGACGTTGCACAAGCACCGCTCCTACGCCGATACCGCTAGCGTCCGTGTGGACCTCGGTCGGGTAAAATGGATCGAAGTGACGCAACAGCGGAGCTGACGTTAGTACAAGCTTAAGTTGTGAGAATGCGGCGTCACATTCTGGTGTCCAGTTGAAGGTTGCATCCTGTCGCAAAATGCTTGTCAGCGGGTACACGATCTCCGCGAATCGTGGAAGAAAACGACGAAAATATGTGCATAGGCCAACAAATGAGTGAAGTTCTCGTGCAGATTGTGGTGGTTTAAAAGAGCTCACTGCTTCTATCTTGCGAGGATCGGGTCTGACGCCATCCTTGTCGACCAAGTGCCCCAGCATCAGAGTTTGACGTTCGCCAAAGCGACATTTTTTTAAAATTCAGAACTAGCCCAGATTTTTTGATGCAGTCGAGAACAAGACTGAGACGGCTGTTATGTTCCTCAAACGTACGGCCAAAGATCACAACATCGTCAAGGTAGCACATGCATATCTCCCATTTCAGACCACGTAATACTGTGGCCATAAATCTTTCAAAGGTGGCTGGAGCATTACAAAGGCCAAAAGGCATGACGTTAAATTCAAATAGGCCATCCGGAGTTACGAGAGCAGTCTTTTCTTTGTCGCCAGGTTCCATAGGTATTCGCCAATAACCGGACCGCAAATCTAGGGCTGAAAAATAGGAAGCGGCGTGCAAGCAATCTATGACGTCATCAATCCGCGGTAAGAGATATACATCTTTCTTCGTCACAGTGTTTAGACGCCTGTAATCTACACGGAATCTCCAGGAACCATCTTTTTTCCTGACAAGAATTACCGGGGCTGCCCACGGGCTGGATGACTCTTGCACGACACCTTTGTTCAGCATGTCCTTTACATGTTCGGCGATAACTTTGTGCTCAGAGGATGACCTTCGGCAAGGCTTTTGGCGGATGGGGTGTGCAGAGCCGGTGTCTATTCTGTGACGAGCGCGGGACGAGGGTAACTGAAATGGTGCATCTCTACGTTTGAAGTCGAAAGCAGCAACATGCCGAGAAAGGACCTGCACCAGCGCTTGCCGTTCCGTTGTACTGAGAGTCTTGCTGATGATACCAAGCATTAGACCTTCATTATGGCGAATATCACAAGGAGAGAAAGAGGTGGTGAGGTCCATAACTAGTGCTGCTATTGAGCTGCATGAGGCTTCATCAAAGAGAGCTATCTTCATCCCGCGAGGAAGCACAACCAGCATGGCAGAACAGTTCAGCGCCCACAATGTTGCTACTCCCTTTGTCATGCACACAACAGAACAGGGTACAAGTATGTCCTTTTTAGAACAGTTCTTGCGTAGAGGCCCCACTACGAGGTCTACACAAGCAGCATCAACCGTTGTGGAAGAGACTCGAACGAGTGTCAGGCACCAAGATGGTGCTATCATTTCATCAATCACACTAAGTGTGTTCCTGTCTTCGCCACGGTAGTCTTCTTCGGAAAGCGACGGTAGAAACAGACTGTTTAATGATATTTCCCCACTACCACAGTCGACGGAAGCACCGCGTCGCTCCCGAAAATCGATACCAAGAATTCGTGCGAACAACGAGATAGAACCATACATTCGGATACAAATACTCTTCCAACCAATGATACACTGACAACACATACACCAAGAGGATTAAGCCACTCGCCACCTACACCAAGAAAGGTGATTGTATCGTTCCATGAAAACATAACTAGCGGTTTCTGAAGGCGAGGCTCATCACAGACACAGTAGCCCCAGTGTCAACTAACGCAATTGTCGGTATTCCATCAATCAACACATTCACTTTGTTTTTCAGCATCACAATAGGCAGAGGTATATCTTGAAAAGGCCTTCCGGTGACCTCACCTCCATTGGCCGCGGATGCTAGTTTCCCGGCGGCGGAGAAGAGCGACGCAGTGGAGACGGGGAGCGACGAGAACGGTTGGATGGTAGTGTCAAACTCCGCTCGGATGCTGGCGAATCGCTGCGTCTAGTCTCGCACGAAAAACGGTCCCTCGGAAACAAGTCGGTTGTCCGCATGTCATATGAAGCACCGGGTCTTGGTGGCGAAGACATGGCTGGTGTCCTTCGTGATTGGTGGCGTTGTTGGGGGCAATACCGAGTGATATGTCCAGTGAAACCACAGTTGTAGAACACGGTAGGGTCACGGTTTATACTAGATATTCATCGGAACGAATCCTGGGCCGCTGCTGTCGGCGAGGAAGTTCGTTATCAGGCGAAGAATGGGTTTCTGCCATTCTTTGGAATACATTGTATTTGTCGTAAGTTGCATCTTGGTAGTAGGCTCGGTACTGTCCTTGCCGCAGCGGGACGTAGTCAGGCTGAGAGTCCTGAGTACAAGAACGCGGCTGTCCTCGTCGTGATCGAGCGTCATAGGCAGGGCCTCTATCGTAGAGACGTGGCTGATACTGAGGTGTGGTATTAGAATCCTCAATGCCCTCCGTCACTCTGTGCGAGGAGAATGAAGCAATGTTTCGCACGAACTCTGTTGGCAGGTAGAGGGGATGAGTGCTCGGGTGGTGTGCCACTTGTGCGTACAGGCCGAGTTCTTCGCGTACTATTTTCCGGATTGTTGATGCAAGATCAAGCGCCTGGTTGCTGTCTATACTCGCGATAGTCGTCACATTGGCTAGCCTGCCGAACTTTGGCGTGATGCGCTTCGTCTTCAGTTGCTCAAAAGGGCGGCAATGGCGAATGACATCGGCGAGAGATGTCATGGTGTCTTTCGCGATGAGGAGACTGTAAACATCCTCGGCGATTCCTTTTAGAATGTGCCCGACTTTGTCTTCTTCCGACATTTCGGAGTCAATGATCCTACATAGCTTTATTACTTCCTCAATGTAGGTCGTGAAAGTTTTACCTGGCACTTGAGCGCGTTGTATTAGCGTCTGTTCTGCTCTTTTCTTTTTCGTTTCGTTTTCGTCGAAACGCTCTTTAATCTCAAAAACAAATCTGTCCCACGTTGTTAGCGTTTCCTCCCGATTCTCGTACCACATTAATGCAGTATCTGTCAGAAAAAACTCGTCGTACAGAAGCTGAGAAGCGGCATTCCATTTGTTGGCAGCGCTCACCCGTTTGTAATGAATGAGCCAAGCCTCGACGTCTTCATCAGGTCTGCCGGCGAAAGGACGAGCATCTCCCAGTTGTGGAGAGGGGTGGGTGTTCATCTGCGTTGTGGGACATGTCCAGCGCAGATGGATTCGGTGGCAGTCCAGCAAGGCGACGGCTCCGTCGAAGAACTTGTGGTTCAGCCTCCGTCATCGGGTGTCGATTACCCAGCACGTCCACCGCAACTGTTACAGCGAGCTGCGATGAAATGGCTTTATTTACAAGAGGTGAGCGATGGTCGTTCGCTGCAGCGCACTGCGATCTTGCCAAGACTCTTTGTCTTTCTCTCCTTCTCTTCTCTGCCTTTTACTAGCCTATTACAATATATATATATATATATATATATATATATATATATATATATATATATATATATATATATATATATATATATATATATATATATATATAGTTTTGTGTTTCTTATTTTAGCGCTGTTTGCCACACTCCTGAACAATAAGACTTGTGTTCACTACAACTAACCACACTACATTTCTTATTAAGCTGCTTTAGGTTCATGACCACCAGGTCGCGATATCGAATCCCGGTTGTGGCTGCGGCATTTACGGTAGAAATGCTGTAGGCCCATGTGATCAGATTTGGGTGCACGTTAAAAAACCCCCGGGTGGTCGAAATTTCCGAAGCCCTTCACTAAGGCGTCTCTTATAATGGTATGGTGGTTTTTGGACGTTCAACATCACATGTTAATCAGTCAGTGAGGTTTATGACCTCCATCTCTTTATTTATCAGCTTAAGCTACATGATGAGTATGTTAGTACGTCTTTGTAATGTTATGGTTGGCCTGCACGTTTGTTTGTGTTGCACTTTTGTCATTAGACACTTTGGAGTGTCTTTAGCCGGAGTGCCTTCGGAGTGCCTTTAGGTAGGACCAGGAGGCTATGGCAGAAAAGAAATTATTTCGGCCTCCCGCGCTCGTACATCGGGAACTTGTCAACGCCGCCGCGCGGCTTCATGGTACGCACCTGACTCGCGCACCAGCACATCAGGGTTCCTTGTTTGAGCACGAGCTGCCACCGCCCGGCGCGCACGCCACTCAGCAGCCTTGTCTATCCGCTGACCCTCTGAACGCGCGCCTGGCGTACAGCGCCGTCGAAAAACACGTGATCGCAGTCACACGATTATCTCCCTCTCTCTCTGCTTGCGTACGTGTGACGTAAATCCTGTTTTCATGAAACTCACCTTGTATAACTATCTCTTCTTCAAGTGACGCTGTCTAGTGTCGGACCATTTGCGTTTATCAGCATATATGCATTCGTTGTGTAGTACAAGTAGCGCCCTCTATGGCTAGTTTAAGAACTAAGGATAAGTGGTTACTACATAGGAAGTTCGGGTCCGTATGTTCTCGGGCTTGGAACGGTTGTTGATCTGATGAAAGCTTGAACGATCGTTTCATTTCCCCGAAGTCAGCTGAATGCGCTTCCCGAAAGCATTCGAACGAGTCAAACTAAACCGAACGAAAGCGAGTGTGTAGGCCAGCAGTGGCTTAAAATATTTACAGTGAAACGAAACAGCGCAGGACCCATCCGAATGCACCACGAGCTGTTACTAGTGGTCGCTACCATTGGACGCCGTATATTTTGATATGAGGATAATGATGTCGATAGGCTGCTGAGAATTACGAGTCAGCTGGAACAAAAGCTATTACAAATGGATGATGTCGCAGTACGTAACTAAACAAAACTTCTAAATAATAAGAGTAACTAGTATTTAGGTGTAGACTTACGCAAATATGTAGTAGTAGATTATTTTAGAATTGCAGTTTGTATCCGATAAGAGTGCCCCTACAAGATAGTGCCAAGGTGTATGTAAACTGGTTGCGCAAATTTCATAGAAGCCCATGGATCCAGTAATCCTCAGCTCGTTGCCGCCGTCACTATCTACGCGAGGAGGGGACAAATAACATAAAACAAAAATTGAAAAAAAAAAACTACAGAAAAGTAAATATGACGTCACAACCAGGAACGGTAGCGACATGGCGCCTTTGCCCCACATGGCGCGATATCAAAATTTTTTTCAACTGCTGACCGTTTACGTGGCGTTAATATTACACGATTTTATTGCTCCCTAATTGTGTCTCGCTAATGGCAAGCGACAGAGAAAAAAAATCACAGCATATCCACGGAATGAGTGATGATGAGTGGGGTAAAGTGGCCTTCAGCTTGTCCGTCCATTAGTTCTTGCTTCAGTCGACCCGTCCGCATGACCACCCGTGTGTCCGTCCTTCTGTCCGTGTGTTTGTCCATCCGTCCATCCATCCGTACGTCCATCTCTCTTTCCATCCATCCGTCCGTCCGTGCGTCAATTCATCCATCATTCGTCCACTCCAGAATGGGTATGTGCCAAGCGATCACGCCGGCGGACAGGGAACAATGCTCGACCCTAAGGAGCTTCGACCCTAAGAACCAGAGATTGAGGAAGCAAAGTTTTTTATTAGCCAATTGACGTACTTAAAATATGCACAAAAAACTTCGCATAGGCGATTGTGAGACAACTGTTCACGAGCACAATAGCATAACAGTTCAAGAACTGACGTTTCTCAATCGTCAGAAAGCAGTGCAGCGAAACAGCAGCTTTGAAAATATAACTGTGCCAGCCGTAGAGTACAGTGTCTCGTTGATTAGCGTGTCGAGTTCACCGTCACCAGAGGCGAGGGCGCGCCGGCAGTGCGCCAGCGAAAGCAGCCGTAGGAGTGGCTCTCGACACATTATAGTTGAGCTCTGAAATGCCACACTAGTAAACAACAGATAAAAATAAGTAAACTACTGAGAATACAAATGAAACCACCACGGCGAAGTGAGCGATGCATCGTTGAATTGGCAATGTGCTGAACCAAAAAACACGCCAAACACACGCCCCCTTGCTATGGTGGCTAGAAGGAGAGGTGTCAGAATCGGCGCAACGGAGAGAGCGCGGGAATTCATCCGGATGCGGCGGCGCTGCGGTCGTTTTCGAGATACCCCTCCTTGCAGGTATCAGTCGTTTTTCGTTGCAAATATTTCACGCTACCCTGCGAATTGTAACAAAGTATACCTGTCACAATTCTGGCGGCGCGCTGCAAAGCGTGTAGTGGCACTGAAAACTAGTGTTTTCAATTCACTTCGTAGTATATCAGCTACGAAGCTTAGAAGATAGAGAATCAAGTGACTTGCCGTGAGCTTGACCCTAAAAGAAAGTCTGTGCAGTTTTCGAATTTGACGCCGCAGTGTTCTTCGTGAAGTCTTAACGCACGTAAAGGTATCGGCAACCATTATTTTTATGACTCGCGCAATCAAGGTCTAATTTCACAAGCAAGACATTTATTTTCTCGAAAGCGAAAAACAACACGAAAAGAAACACAACATATATGCATTAGGGTGAAGAAAACTGCAAATTATATGAAACTCAGCGAAAGCAAGTGAATAAGACAACTAAAGAGAACAGTAAATATACGATGACACAATGGGCATACATACACACATGACATCAAGATTTCATCGGCAAACATAGATACAGTCACAAACCAGCTCACGAAAAAATTGATTTCTGCATATGTGAACACAGCCAGACAGTGATGTCACAGCTGTTTATGGGAGATTTATAACAATGTGAACAAGACAATAGTAAAATCTCAAGAAACAACAGAGTGTGAGTAATGCACAATAACATAAAATAAAACCTTGTTCACTGAGTTAATACTGTGACAGGTAAGTCAGACATCTGAACTTCAAGAACTTCATTTTTTCTCTCTCTTTTTTTTGATTGGACGCATTTTCTCCAGCAAGAGAAAATGCATTCTGGTCAGTGTAAGGAATCTAATTATCTGATATGTCACTTTTGGGGTGTTCACAGGCGACCATATTTAACCTCTTCACCAACAGGCAAGAGATAAGGTCTGTTATGCTGTCACTTTTCAACTTGTTGAAACAGAAGCAATATGTGAGTGCATCTTCCATAGCTTTCACCAGGTCTGCTAAGGACTCGGACGGGTACAGAAAGCATGATTCGGCCGGAAGCAAGCTGGAATTCTGAGTGAAGCAGTAGCCTGCTACATTCGTTGCACTTCGTATTTTTCACTATCTTCCGGGCCACATAGCAACTGAAGTAATAAGTGATTCGAGAGTCCCTTTTGCGTCTAATGAGATCAGTGTAGTCAGAGAGGGCTTCACAAGCACAATAATTTCGTGAACATCATTCAGGCGCTTCACATCTAGCAGCTCATCCAGCTCATTCTGCAATTTTATTGAATTATTGAGGATGCCCGGACATAGAAGACTGCTCGGAACTCCAGAAGGTATGTTTCCACTGGGGGTGACTGTGCCAAACTGTAAAAACTGAGGCAAGTCACAGAGATCAAAAATTGTGTCAGCGAAGGGTGATCATTCGAGCTAGACATCTGCTTCAGCATTCCGAAAAGATTTCAAGTGCGTCTTGGTAGAGGCGAGACGTCATCAAGTATATATAGCCCAAGGTTTTCATGAAATAGTGCCGAATGTAAAGGGTGCCGGTTAGAGTGACGCGGAGTCCTTCGGCAGTTGATTCACTCAGGAACCCACCCTCCTTAGATACAGCCTTTTCTCAAGTTGTTAAGAACCCGTTGATAACATGCTTGTAGCTATGGCCGATGAATCTTTCGTTGAATGAGCTTCGTACACAACGCAGTTCTTTTTCAGTGGTTTGCAGCGCGAGGAATCGTACACTTCCAGGCCTTGTTCTGTTCATTGTCCGCGGGAGCAGAAAAGAGAAACGCTTTGTTCTCTTGTTTACAGGCTGAAGCATATCCTGCATTGTATTCAGGTGCAAAGCAGTGTCTTTGCTGTTTACTCTTCACTGTTGCATGGTCACATTGGCACGTATTGATCCCGAACAAGTCCAAATGGGCAAAGCGAAGACGTTGCGACTTGTGAGCACACGAGCAAGCGACTAAAAGTGCCGGCTAGCAAGCGCTCTCGACCGATCATGGTGGCGACTTGCGTGCCACTCCACGGCGAGATGAAATACTAGCACACCTCTTTTACAAAACCGTCGGCCCATGTTACCAGACTGCCTGGATGTGCCCGCTGTTCCTTAAACTAAACGAACGAAATTTAGCGCTCAACCACATCCCAAAGAATAAAGTTTTATGAAAGTAATCTACTCACTTTTTGTGACAATTAAAGCTAGATATACTGAAAACAAGCGTTTCATTATTTTTTATTTCTATATTTTTCCCTCTCCTCACCTAGTCGCGCTTCAATCGTCATGCTGTTATTGATGTTTGTCGCACTACGTTTCAGACCACTGTTCGTTGCGAGTTTTGCGACCTATTTGGATTGACCTTAAAAAGGAAATCTCACGAATGGCGGCGAGCATCTAATTTTAACGCAAAGGTCAGTAGATTCACATCGGGTATTTGAAGTAGAAACGCACCGCTGCTGACTTTTTTCACCCTCTATGGCGGTTGACGGCACCTGACAAGGCCTCCGCCCGTTATATGCACATCCGATAGCTATTATCACGTCTTAGCTGTCAGAATAGCCTCAACCAATCCCGTGTGAGCCACTCTCGTTCTTTTTTGTTTCATCCCTCCCCTGTTCTATCAAGATAGAGCGCTTGCAAAATATCCCCACCGAAAAGACTGTTGGACCCTTATCGGGGACTTTGGACGCTGATAAATGTCGTGCTCCTTAGCATCTTTGCTTCCAAGCTGTGTTTGATCATTTTCGCTCTTATCAGGAGCGATTTACCTCGATTATTGCTTCGGATGGTGGTGCGTCAGAGTGGCCAGATTACCTGGTATAGATCTAGAAGCATTTGCTTCAGCAGTCGGTGAACGCTTAGAGGGTGTTGCCAGGGCCACGACGCTTTTAGCGGCGAGACCGAGACTATTTCCGTGAACGGTAAGCCTCTGCTGCTTTCTTCATGCGATCCTCTTCGATGGTTGCGTTTTGTAGCTGACATCGATATTGTATAGAAATAAATGCTTGACCTTGCAGCTGCCTCATGTACTTCCGAATTTTCACGTTTAATTCTGTTCTAATGTATCTTTTCTGCACATAAGCCAATTGATTGATTTATATGTGGGGTTTAACGTCCCAAAACCACCATATGATATTGAGAGACGCCGTAGTGGAGGGCTCCGAAAATTTCGACCACCTGAAGTTCTTAAACGTGCACCCAAATCTGAGCACACGGGCCTACACACATAGGCGAAGAATACTATTTACCAGTTACTTTATTTTCTCGATATTGTCGTGGTGCCGCTTTACATCTCCGGTAGTCAAACCATGTAGTGTATAGGGATCGATGTTCGTAATAATTAAATATAGATGTAAGGAAAGGAAGTGGACGAAGAGACAGCTTGTCGCCAGAGTTGGCATCAGATCTTGGTTGAATTCTAAACCACACAGTCTGAAACAGTGGTTGGGCTACGAACAGGAACTGTTGAAGATGTTCACTGTTGCTCTTCTTAGCTTAATTATTTGCAGGTTTCTTTTGGTAACTTCTTTAGTTGTCTGGAGCCATTTATATTGCTTATTACCAATAAAGTGAGCGCGGCGAAGAACACCGCCAGAGCTGAATTGGTTGATCATCGTATGCGTTATTGGAATGCTGCAGATTCGGCCCTACGACGGTAAATATTCTTTTGGAGTAATGCATTTTTTTTCATTTATATCACAGCTATTACAAATAAGATCCCATGCTTTCTCCTCGGCTTGACTGTCTTTTAGCTATTAGTATTGATATGCATAAAGAAAACGGACGAGCCATTCTTGCGTTTATTCATGGAAAACGAACAGCGACAAAGCAATGCCAACGGAGCGATGCGGCCAAATATTTCACCCGATAATTTGCCAGTGCAAATGTAAAGTGGCATTTCGGTCCATAATTTGGATGCTATTGTCATTCTTAGCACTGTATGCTTCAAGTTTTGGTGAAAAAAGGACCTAGTGAAAAAATGTCGAAACCATCTAACACCTAATCAATGGCTGGTAATCAGTTGCACTTGCAGTACTCGAAGTCTAGAGTCCGATGAAAATCCGTCTCGTCGTGATGATTCGTGGCGGAAATAACAAACGGTGAGCAATCGACGTTTTTGTTTCCCAAACGAGATTTTTGTTTGAACCATTGGTCGGCGCCTGTTGTTCTCGCCACTTATACTAATTATCTGATTTGAACGCCTTTCATTTTCGCAGGATAACGTTCACTATGGTTGAACAAAGTTTTGTCTTAAATCGATTACATAGAAGTAGTTACATTATAACTAGGAGTATATAAAACGATTTTGTATTTGACGCTAACGAAAATTGTATGCCTCTAAATGGTTACACAACACAGTAGATTCATGAACGCAGGTATTTCCACAAGAAAGACGAACGCTTCGTGTTCGTTTCCTTACGTTTATTTATTTGTTTATTTGAAATAGCCTCAAGGTATATGCAGTACGTTATAGGGGGGGGGGGGAGCAAGCACACAATTATATCAAACACGGAACAGAGTATGCAGAGCGAAGACAAAAATGCATCACAATCAACCAATTGAGTACAGTATATTGCACAATAAAGGTAAAAAGTAAGGAATAACACAGATTTAAAGACTGCCAATACAAAATATACCACTCAGTTTAGTAAATCAGGTGTGAACCTAATAACAAAAAAAGTACAAGGGCACAAGCTCAGAGCGCCAAACAAGAAGAGTAAAAAAAAGACAAAGTTATAGAATTTAACAATTGTAGATTATGTTAACAAGGGCATGTTTGAAAAGAGTATGATCGCGTATGTTCACTACAGATGATGGTAGACTATTCCAATGAATTCAGCTTTCGGAAACAAATGACAGTGTTGGAAATGGGAGATCGCCCGGTGGCTGCGTCGTTGCTACCGCATTCGCTATATCGCTATGGTTTCGCTTTGCCGTTGTTATCTCATGACAATGTCCTTGTGCAGACATTCGTGTTCATAGTGAAAGTTTGTTTCATCACTCAAGGGTGCGGGAAGCAGACTTCTCTAAACGCAACTCCTCAGGCTACATAAGCGCTTGCAAGTTTTGCAGGGAGCCGCTACGAAGACCCGAGTCACTGCAACTGCACTGTTTACTCATTTTTGACCGTAGCCTCGTGCACGCGATTCATCTTCATTCATAATTTCATAGGCCGCGGAAAGTATCAGATCACTTGAAAGATTAGGACCTTGGGTGCGTTGTCGCTTGTACGATCAGGGGACGGAACTGAGAAGTTTGCTATGTATGTATGTATGTATGTATGTATGTATGTATGTATGTATGTATGTATGTATGTATGTATGTATGTATGTATGTATGTATGTATGTATGTATGTATGTATGTATGTATGTATGTATGTATGTATGTATGTATGTATGTATGTATGTATGTATGTATGTATGTATGTATGTATGTATGTATGTATGTATGTATGTATGTATGTATGTATGTATGTATGTATGTATGTATGTATGTATGTATGTATGTATGTATGTATGTATGTATGTATGTATGTATGTATGTATGTATGTATGTATGTATGTATGCATGCATGTATGTATGTATGTATGTATGTATGTATGTATGTATGTATGTATGTATGTATGTATGTATGTATGTATGTATGTATGTATGTATGTATGTATGTATGTATGTATGTATGTATGTATGTAGCTCCCGTAGCTATAGCCATTTTAGTAGCCTCCTTAATTTGGTATACACCAAAACTGGCACAGCATGATATGGATGTATAAGGGACATCGCTGAAATGGCATGACTCGAGGGACATGACTTGTCTGTCGAAAATCTTTTCTGCTCGACACGTTGGCACACATTCACATATCATGGTCAGTGGTATGCGGGTATTCATAACTACAAAAAACTTCATAAGAGTGCTGAACGACAAGACTAAAAGAGGCAAGGGACATCTCAATTCAACCCGTTGGCTCCACCAATGTGGGCACCGAGAGATGACGACTCTCGGTGGCGACACAAGCTCTCTGGATGGCCTGGAGTTGCAGCGTGACGTCTGGACTTCGCAGTCGGTCATCCCCGCAGACGGCGTCATGTGGAGTGGAGCCCACGTTAAATGGGTGCAGCCAAAGCCTATGGTCTAAGGAATAGATATTGTGCCCGCATTTAAACCAAGACTGTGGAAAATTGGAATTCGGCGAATTGAAGGTTCCGAAAAAAGCTAAGTACCGTGTCTGCAAAAGTGCCATTTTAGAAAATTTTCAAATTACGCTAGCAGCTAGGCCTGATATTGAGGTGTTGGAGTAGGCTGCGCCAAACTTATGAACACCAAACTGTAGCAAAAACAGACATTCGCAACCAAAATGATACATTGCGTGGGTTAGCAAAAGAATCAATAAAAGTAATTGATTAATACTTTACGGCATCCAAATATGGCAGCCCTGCTTGAAAACTGAACTCGTGCCTTCAAGCATAGCTGCGCGACGCTTCATTTGCGATACTATCACAGGGGGAGAACAAGGACTGGTTATGGCTGGTAATTTTAGTGTGACAGGCAAGCGTTCAAAAGTGCCACAACTAACTCTTGCAAGCAACGGCGAGGTGTAGATTGTAAGCAAACTCATTGCAGCAACAGTTTTCAAACATTGTATGCTTTGGTCGTACTTTTTTAACGTTAATTCTTGAACTTTAATTCTAATAAGTTGAATCTGAGGCAGTTGGTACATAATCATGTTAAAAAGATAGGAGGTACAAACACGGACATTAGTGAGAAGTCAAGAGAACGAAAAAAAAAAGCACCCTGGTGGAGAAGGTATACACAACGCTTATTCGCACATAACCAAGCAAGAGGCAATACTTATCACTTGTACACACGTGAGAGAAACTGTTCAGGTATTCCGTTTCTTCATTGTGAAAGTAGAGTAGTGCAAGTTATTCACTGTTGGGTGCAAGCGTGCGTTACGACTATTATCGAAATGCCACGCCTGAATCATCAGACGTGTTTCTCCGTTGCTGCGCTGGTGCAAAATGGCTAACAATCTCTAGTTAATGTGGTTACTATAACAACTCGTTGGTTCTGCACAAAAATGGCCACAGCTAAACGAAATCTTATACACCTTATGCAAAATCGCTGCCATTTGTCGACCATCGTGTGCATACTGCCACGTTAGAGGCTCAGCGGGGCGCAATACGCAAAGTCCGCACGTGTTTACGTATGCGTGTACGTAAGTCACATCGACATGTATTGGCTGATAATCGCAATGACGACGTATTAGTTCGCTCCTAGCTGCACACAGAGAGGAACTCATAATTCCGACAGAAAAAAAAGGTAAGCAGTAAACTTTGTCTCTCTCTTTTTTTGAAACTGACAAAATTTACAGCATGTGCTCTAGCTACCGCTACCAAAACACTTCTTTGCGCTTGCCTTTCTAAGCTAATAAGACTTGCAATAGCATTCAGTGGTTGTACTCGTGTAAATAGTTGCACGCCGCCCAAGCAAGGGAGTTCTGCAACGCCTTCGCTAGCAGCCACTGACCATGTGAAGGCGACTCGTACGCTTCACGCAGAAGCCAGATTCACACAACCAGCTTTATCTCTGCTAACTGCGCGTGCCTGCTTTTCAGTGAAAGTGCCGAGCACATCCAATGCTTTAAAAAACGGGCGCAGGCATACGCAAGTCATCCCACTAAACAGCAGATTGTCACATTCCAGAAAAGAGAACAAAACTACATGAAACAAAGATGCTTTAGCACCGCCGATCCTTTCTCACAATGAACCGATGATGAGTACTTTCTTGTAATTCATTAAGTGCTGTTACCGAAATATAATATAAATCACAGCATATAAACGGGGTTAATGATGATGAGTGGGGCGAAGCGTCTGTCAGCTTGTTCGTGCGTCCATTTGTTTTGCTTCCGTCCATTCGTGCGATCATCCGTCAGTTGGTCCGTCTGTCTCTCCGTCCACCCGTCCGTCAGTTCATCTAGTGAAGACTTTAAGTACCGCCGTCTCGCTTTTTTTCATCCTATATTCATCATATTCAAGCCCGTCCATCCAGCGCACATTCTAAGGACTAAACGAGAGGTGGCTACTACTACAAACACAGGACGTATACAACCCACGGCGTAAGATGAGATGTGGGTCGAAAAACGCAAGTTTTCTTCAAAATTATCGATTTTTTTATTTTCACCTGTTTTGCTAAGATTAGTACCTCTACTTTTCTGGAAAAAAATACATGTCGAGTCTTAACTAGAAATGCTTTAAACTGCGTCTAAAGAGCACAAGGTGACTGTTAAAAGGCCCAAAATGGCCAGTTTTCGAGCACTTTGCCGCCGATAACGTGCCACCACTCGCCATTGTCGATCGCATGAGGCGAAGAGTCGAGCCTCACTGTTCAAATAACGACAGTTTCCCTTGCTGATGCGGCACAAGAAATATTAAAGAGAAGCACGCTTTTGCGCGTATTTCCAGTGCCGCGACTGGCTTATCATGTGGTACAGACCGGAGACCGCCATTGGCCGCTGCACCCCTGTATGTGCTGTGAAGCGTACTTGCGGGGTCCATGTCTTGATGAGGGGCGCAGCTGAACAATGCTTTTTTCGTGTATGTTTGTTATGAATGAAAAAAGCCATTCCTCGCTCGCAGAAGCAATTGTGGCGATGCGCTCTGTAGAAATAGGATGCGAGCAGCTGGTCCGATTTGCGGCAGTTGGCTTGCAAAAGCCAATATGCATCAAAAGTTATTCACAGCCATTGGCCAGAAAGTTCGTGATGCAGCAGTGGATGACGTCAGCGCCAATCTTTCAAGGTCGAAGAAACTTAGCGGGGACAACATTGCCATTATTTACGACGATATGTCGTAAAAATGGCATCGGCACTGTTGTGTCTCTCGACACTGGACTTGTTTTAAATTTCGCAGTCCTGTCGAACTCCTTCCTAGCTTGCAGTCAGCACGAGGCTCAGCCAGATGGAGCGGAAAAAGTTTGGCAAGTGTTTCATTGCCTTGTCTGTGAGCGAAATGTCTGAGAAGTCGGCTCAAAAAAGTCGAGAGGGACAAACTCATGGTGTTCGCGTATTTTAGTTGCAGTGACCACCACAAGAAGGATTGTTCTTTTTGGTGTGCAAATGTTATCGCATTGAATGACATCTTTCATAAATAAAAACTCAATTTTAACTTTAAAACTAATTTTTCTCAAAACACAAATTTTGACATTTTTTTCGACGTGCACCTCCTTTTTCGGGCACTTCTAGTGCTCGGATCTGCACAAAATTTTGCCCAATTTCTCTCCAAAGTATGGGCGGGTGAAATATAGACTTTTTTACGTTTATTGTTTTTCACGCTTACTACATATTCATTATGTGCTTCCTATTCAGTTATTTGCATTCCACGCTTTATTTGAAACATTATGAACTAAGAATGGTACAAAATTACGGAAGTTTAGGGATGAAAATAAGGGGGAGGGGCAAAAGGGTTAAGGTTTTTCCTTTGTCATGTCACCGAGCTGAAAGTATGCAACTTGCAAAAAAAAAACTAATATTATATTTGAAATCAGCATACTAAGTTCTATAAATACCTCAGGTTTCATTGCTCTAGAGTTAATATTAAAAAATAAGGGTCTTCGAGTACAATCTACGCGTGAAGAGCTTCGCCCTTGGAAACAAAACAGCACATTCACCGAAAAGCTGGCAGGCGCAGTCAGCCGCGATAAAGCTCGTTGCGTGAAGGCGGCTTCTGCGTGAAGCGGTTGCTAGCGAAGCCGTTCACAAAGCTGCCTTACTTCGGCATGCAGCAATTTGTGGGAACATGGGTAAAAATTCTAAATGCTAGTCTACGTCTTACATGCTTAAAAAGGAGCAGCAGCCCGAGTACATGCTTGAAACTTCATCAGCTTGAAAAAAATCTCAAGGGGCACAGTTTACGGCTTACCTTTTTTCTGTCAGCATTCAAAGTTGCTCTATGTGTGCAGCAAAGGACAAACTAATACGTCGGTATCAATTATCAGTCATTAGACGTTTTACGTACAAGTCTACGTAAGCGCATACGGAGTGTGCGTACTGCGCCATGCGGAGCCTCTCGCATGGCGGTATGCACACGACGATTGACAGATGGCAGCGATTTCGCATAATGTCTGTACAGCCTGAATGTACTGCAGTCAGTAACTTTGCTGGCATGCTTTACTAAAAAAAAAATGTCAGTCCGCTGCTTTCTATTACACGTTCATTTTTTCTCCACACGGCGCGCACATCTTGCTCAGCTTATACGCAGCCGTGAAAACACTAACGCTGTATCTCCCTCCTACTTTTTTGTGGTCTTTGAGTTAAGGAATAGCTACGACACATTAGTTAGCATTGCTTTCTTCTACGATGCTCAGGCTTAGCAAAATGGCGTATTTTTTTTAACTGGAAGCGACGGTAGCGCCCTGCCGAAGTGGTCTAGTGGCTAAGGTACTCGGCTGTTGAGCCGCAGGTCGCGAGATCAAATTCCGGCAGTGGCGGGAGCATTTTCGATGGAGGCGAAAATGCTGTAGGTTCGCGTGCTCGGATTTAGGTGCACGTTGAAGAACCGTAGGTGCTCGAAATTTCCGGAGCCCCCCACTACGGCGTCTCTCATAATAAATAGTGGTTTTGGGATGCTGAACTACAACACCAATCAATCAATCAATCAATCAATCAATCAATCAACCAACCAACCAACCAACCAACCAACCAACCAATCAATCAATCAATCAATCAATCAATCAATCAATCAATCAATCAATCAATCAATCAATCAATCAATCAATCAATCGAGCAGTCAAATCAATCGCCTTCAATTAGTAAAGGGCCCCTAAACCACCCAGAAGTTGAAATTTGGTTGTGGCGTTGCAGTTGTGCACCAGCCTTGGACTCGTTTGCTGGATTATGTGCGGAACGGCTGTGTCTTCCATGATCTCCATGCCAGCGTAGCTCTCACTGTTTTCAATGACTCTCCTAGCAACGAAGAGATGGGAGGTGACAAAAAGCGCGTGTCACGCACACACACACACACACTGACGTGTGTGTGTGACACGCCCACGTGATAGCTTACCTGTGCATCCACTCTAGTGTTCTAGTGTTACGCTCTTTTTTACGTGCCATCGCATGAGCCTACTGTGGTACTGTTGCGATGGATGTTTCATGCTTACTTGCGTGCATCTGCTGGGTTATGTTCTCGCACGAAAAACGGGTGGATTATCAAGTTTATCTTGTGCTTTGCAGGCCTAATCGACTGCACGCGTTACACCATGGAGTTGGTTAGAGAGTTCGGGGATCCACACGTTCTAACTCTCGCCGAAGATCACATCGTTCTCAAACTAGAACTTCCCTGGCCCCGGGATGTTGAGTTTCCACAAGGAATCTCGCTCGCCGACGACGATGGCCTCCTCCTTGTCGGGAACCGAGAATCTTTTGTTTCGGCGAGGCAGAGCACATTGACACGAGTGGCGAGGATCTGTAAAGCCCTGTTCTGTGGTTGTGCGTCTTTCGATTCCTGGGATCGCTACGCAAGCGCTGCCACGAATCTGCTGCGGGACGCTGAGGAGATATGCATCGTGCACAACAGGGACAAGGTGCACAAGCTGGTTCGAATGTTCCCTAACGTCAAGGTTCTGGCTCTGCTACACGATCTCTGCGAACACTATGTGGAGTTGGACGAGCCGTGCAGAGACCTGGTCGCGCCGCTAGTGGAAGGAAGCCAACTGAGGAAGCTAGTGTGCAGTGCGAGCAACCTATACGATGGCTACCTGGTTATGAGTCACGAAACGACGCTGGCGCTCTTGCGCACTTGCCCAGACGTGAGTACCGTCTACCGTGCACAGCTTAACATTGCTATTGAAGTGTGAAATGTATTGCATGTATAGGTAATTAGACGCACGGTGTCCGTCGTGTCGAACACATCAGTATAGTATATATTGTTTTGCATTTCGTACCCGCCTTTAGTCCTGTTCACTATGTTACTGAATTTATAATCGCCTGTTATCATAAAACACTAATGCCGATTTTGCGTTGTACTTGTTTGTGCCTTTACGTTGCATGCATTGCATAAATTGCTATCAATCATCACTGAACAATTTATTCAGAAAAATCAATATAACCTACCCACATTAAACAGTAACTGTTTCACTGTCCTATATACCTAATATGAGGATTTCGTCCACTACTGGTCAGCGATGACCAGCTGAAGTGTCTTTCATAGCTCTCAATACAAGGTAAAAAAGCGTTAAATTGAAAGTTGTACCATCATTTTTTGCCTTCTTTTTCTCCTATTACCAACATTCCGTCTACTATTGACATGACCCCTGTAGTGTAGGAATTCATATGCAGTGCTCATTGCTTCCTTATAAAATTAGATAGCCAGCTCTACAAGTACAACTGACGTTGTACCGACATCGCGCATGTATAGGGTGTTTTTCAAAGCAGTTTCCAAACTTATCATGGTTCTGTGGGGGAATATCTGGTTACCACGTGGAATATTTCGGTAAGATTTCTGCTGGGGCTTTCATTTTGATTCTTTGCATTGGTCGGGTGAACGCTGCCAATGCCGGTTTTTCTTGAAGGGGTACTGTTACAAGAATTTGGACCTCGTGTTTTCCTGTTGCATTGCATTGCTGGGTACGTGTTAGTCCTAACATGACACTTAATCTGCTGCAGTACGCGACAAAGAAATATTTACAAGCCCATCAATATCGACCAGTTTGTGTTTTGGTTTAAGAGAGAGCTCCGAAAACGAAAAGCCGTCTGGTGCAACTATCGCCACCAGCGCGTGCAGCTCTCAACCACGTCAACACAGAAATGTGACACACTTCCGCATAGTCTGCATCAACAATTACCTTTGAATAGGAAACGGGTCTGCAGTGTGTCGCCAAACACAAAACTTTCTAAGCGTGCGCCACAGCCATGCATGCGCGACCAGTCTCCGACAAGTATAGGCTGCGGGAAAAAAAGAAGTAAGAGATAAAAAGCGGCTATGACTTGAGCGTAACTTGTTTTATCAAATGCGGCGGGGTGACGGGAGCGAAGGGGGTCCCCAAAGGGTGCCTTCTGAGGGTGTCAATGTTACGATGAGTTCGAGCGCTCACGCAAACTTCAAAATTCTTTTAAAATAACTTCCAAGATATACTCACTGTTCATATTTTACGGATGCTGTTGTTACAGGGAGAAGAAGTTTACTCGTTAGACACACGGAATAAACTCGGTGGTGGACAAGATGGTGGGTGACCAGTGCACAGGGTTTGTCAACGTCGTTTTCTTTCCTGTCCTCTTTGTTGTCCTCGTTCACCCGTTACACAATTTCTCGGCAGCTGGAGCACCAACCCGATGCTAATCTGGAAGCACCCGAGTTATATGGCTTGAGCCGCCTAACATGCTGTACGAGGGTGAATGACAGCGAGGTTCGTAGGGGTGATTTCGTAGGTGGCATCGGTAACTTGGCGTTAGATGCGGTAAGGGTCTGAATAGTCTAAGAGTAACTTCTCTGAAAATCCGATGCAGAGCGACGGGGATCAAATCAGATTACCGAGTGCGAAGTAAACGTCATAATGACAGGCATTAAATAGCTCTTCTGATTGTCCAGGAAGCCTACTAGTCGTCATCGTGCAACCTGGCGCACGTCTCGGGCCATTGTTTTGCTTCCGAGCGTACTCAGATGTGTCATTTAGCCCGGACGACAGGGGCGTCTGAAAACTAGCGCAGGGTCACAGCCGCACAACAACAAGAGAAAATATGTAAAGAATCCAGTGGTTTTGCGTGGAGAGGAATTGTAGGCGAATGTAACAAACGGTAACGTAGTGTCCCAGTCGCTCTGGTTGGGGGAGTCACACGTGAAGAGCATGTCCGTAAAGGGGCTATTAAGGTGCTCTGTTAGACAATTCGTTTGAGGATGGTAAGCAGTTGAAAGCGGAAGAGGTCATGAACCACTTTGAAAAAGAAGTACCTTTCTCGGTCGGTAACGAGCTGCCGAGGGACGCCGTGATGTAGGATGACGTTCTTTAGGAGGAAATCGACAACATCAGTTGCACAGCTGGTTAGAAGGACCCGCGAGATCATGTATCGTGTAACATATTCGGTTTCTATTGCAATCCACCCATTCTCCGCAGTTGATGTCGAAAAAAGGACTAAGCAGGTCAACGCCAACACGTTAGAATAGGTCTGTTAGAATGCCGAGCGGCTGAAGGTGTTCGGAAGAGGGTTAGTTGGTTTTTTCTGTCGTTGACAAAGGTGGCAGGCTGCATCATTACTGCACACGTCGTGGTACATGCCAGGACAGAAGAAGCACCGGCGAACTCTGTCGTATCCATAACACGGCGAGGTGATCGGCTATCGGTACACCATGAAGATGAGCGAGAACAGTCTGACCCAATTAAAGGGCCATCAGAACGAATATTGCAACGGTACAATACGCTATCACAGAATTCAAACACTCGAATGAAAAGGTCGAGTGTCACCGATGCAAGCCTTCGGATAATGCCGTGCAAGAAGGTGTCCTGCCATTGTTTGAGCCCAATGCCGGGAAAAGCGGATAGAGAGAGAGAATGTTGGCAGGTATGGTGGTTGTAGGTGAGTCAACGTTGGGTGGGTAGAGCGGATATCGGAACAAGCAGTCGGCATTTTGACGCAAGCAGCGAATTTCGTACAGGATGGGATAGTCGAATAGACTTTTAGTGGAGTATGGAGCGTGACGTCACCGGCGCACGTGCAAGGCAGGGATTGACAAAACACACTGATGGCTGAGTTGGGTACAGTCACGTGGTACGTGGGGCAATTTTCTGAAAACTCAAATTTTATTTCATAGTTTTGGCTGACTGTTTACCTTGAAGAAGTGAACATGCGTGGCAACCTGTGCGAGCAACAGCGGCATATTCTTCGAAATTCTACAGTGTTGACCTTCGCGTGTAGTATGCGTTGAACGGCTTCGAATATGTTGGTTCACCTTTGAAGACGATGAAACTGACAATATTGTGCATAGTATGTGCATTGTGAATAACAATGCGTCCTAATGGTGAAAACTCTGGCATTCCTTGTGGGCCGGTGGCAGTAAGCGGTTGTCGGCAGAACTTCACGATTCCTCATTTGAATGAAGGTGAAAATGCATTTGACATGATCATCTGTGCGTCGGTACATATCAGCGTTTGAGAAGAGAGCAAACAAGTTCATAATCCTCGGGTACAAAAATATGACTACTCATGAGCCCTAAGCATGTTGTAGTGTTGCCAAATCTGCTTATACGATTCACCATGGTGAATAAGCAAACCTAGTAAAGGTGTAACTCGTATTATCGGAGACCTGGTACGCTCTAATAGAAACAGCGTATATTTTTGTTTCTCGTATACTTCGCACCTTTACGGCTCGATCTTCATGAAGTGACATTACGCATTACAACATTAAAACTTGTATATCAAATTTAAAGGAGCAATTTATGTATACAAACACGCTTTATGCATGAAATTCACCAAGGGAACTAGGCCAGATAACATATACAGTCGAGCCCGAGTATATCGAACCCGTTTATATCAAATTATCTCATATATCGAACAATTCCTAAACCCGGTAAGTTTACATTGAAAATATATAGCAAAAGTTACTGTTTTATCGAACGAAAATAGCAAGGACAACTGATATATCAAACTCCATGTGCCTCAAAAGTGCCCCAGCAAGTTGGCTTTCTCTCGTGGTGACGGGGAAAACTGCCGGCGCCACCCCAGAAAAAGTTGGTTACACCCGGCGTTGCACGGGCGAACACCCCTCGTCAAGAAATGATCCTGGCCCGCTTGCAGCGCTTACAGCCAATCAGAGGCTGTCGTGCTTTCTCCGAGGCGCGGAGGCGGTAGAAGTGAGCGCCATTTTTTTTTCTTATGCTTGTGTGCCTGCTGCTGCCGATTCAGCGACGTCTGCGGTGTTGCCTGTTGGTGCTCTGTGAACTGCATTGCCGCGCTGTCATCATGGCTTGCGCAAAGAGGCAAAATTTGCCGTTCGCCACGAAACTCGAAACCATCAATCGGGTTGAGCGCGGTGAAAAGAAGTCCGACGTCGCCGCCACGTACACAATTCTAAGGAGCACCTTGACTACTATCCTGAAGAACAAGGCAGACAGACATCAGGGCCAAGTCGGACAGAAGGCCAGGTGCTCGTGGCGCCTGACGTGTGTGCGCTGCTGTGTACGAAGATGTTGAAGCGGCCGTTTACAAGTGGTTTGTGGACGTTCGGTCGTGAAACATTCCGATGTCCGGTCCTATGATCGAGCAGAAAGCCAAGGACCTTGCTTTTCTGCTTGGCAGGAATGATTTCCAAGGCGGTTCAATTCAGCGGCTCAAAGAACGGCACGACATCGTTGGCAAAACTGTTACAGGTGGAAGCAGAGTGGCGGACCTGGACAGCGTAGAAAAACGGCTCGAGTAAAACTGGCGAGATATTACAGCAA